>NC_079400.1:583773-788773 GCF_029220125.1 Pseudoliparis swirei | reverse complement strand
ATACGGCTCGTCTTCCTTCGGACCAAACGGCGGGGAGGCCACCTTGAACACGTGGAGAGCCCATGCTGCAGGGGCCCGGGGCCGTGGGAGAGCTCCCAGGTGGGGGGGGGGGGGGGACGCCAGGGTGTCTCTGGTCATCCTGTTGCCATGGCAACCCTGTACCGGATTAGTGGCGAAGAAACGGATGGATGGATCATTCGAAGTAGAAAGTTTGAGTGCACACGACATTAGCTCTGACTGGAAATATGAAAACTAAATACATGTAAACTGCATGGAAATGGACAGATGTAAACAAGATATTGAAATGAGAATAATCAATGTGAAGATATCTCTGTTGGCTTACAAAAGAACATGTTTGTCTTTTCTCAGGACACCATAAGTCATGAACTTTGGCACGTATACAAACAAGCACTTGGAGGATGTTTAGCCGTAAACAGATGAGCAGCTCCATGTTGTGAGAGCTGTGATTTTAAGGGCTTGTTTGACAAACCATGAAAAAATAGAACAACAAGTTTGCTGAATATACTTTTTTTTTTTTTACATTACCCCCGGAATCAGAATCAGAAACAGTTTTATTGCCAGGAATGTTTACACAAACGAGGAATTTTTTTTGGTGGAAGGTGCAACATTTGGACATGACAAACAAACAACAATCAACACGACAGAAAGACAACAAGTAATGTGAAAGTGTTTGGGTGTGTACTGTAAGTGGTGTGGTGTGTTTAAAAGTGTATGTGTATGATGGCGGTGTTTAAGTTAAAGTGCATGCAAATAAAGTGGCATGTGTGGAGGAGGCCTCAAGTTAAAGTGCATGTTAAAGTGACGTGTGTGGATGTGGAGGAGGCCCAGGAGGGAAGAAGAAGGAGGAGGGAGGAGGAGGGAGGAAGAGGAAGGAGCGGGAAGAAGGAGGAGAGGTGGAAGAAGAGGTGGTAGTCCTGGGGTGACAGTCAGTCAGTCCGGGTTCCATTGATGAGCCCGAGACTGCCGACGGAAAAACTTTGGTGTGGCGGGTGGTCTTTGTCCTGATGGACGCAGCCTCCTCCCGAGGGAGGGACTCGAACAGGAGTGTCCAGGGTGGGAGGGTCAGCGACAATCTTTCTGGCCCGCTTCAGTGACCTGGAAGTGAACAGGACCTGGAGGAAGGCAGATTGCAGCCGATAACCCTCTCGGCCGAGCCTCTCGGCCGAGCTGGATGATGCTCTGCAGCCTGCGCTTGTCTTTGGCTGTGGCTGCAGGGTGCCAGACGGTGATGGAGGAGCAGATGATGGACTCAGACGATGGTGGGTAGAACTGTACCATCATTCTCCTGGCAGGTTGAATTTCCTCAGCTGCCTCAGGAAGAACATCCTCTGCTGGGCCTTCTTGGAGATCGAGCCGATGTTCAGCTCCCACTTGAGGTCCTGGGTGATGATGGAGCCCAGGAAGAAAGGACTCCACAGCGTCGGGAGTCACACTACAAGATGAGGGGGCGGTGGGGCTGCATTCCTCCTGAAATCCACAACCATCTCCACTGTCTTTAGGCGTTGAGCTCCAGGTTGTTCTGGCTGCACCAGGTCACCAGGTGGTCAGTCTCCCACCTGTGGCGGTCTCGCCCCACCAGAGATGAGCCCAATGAGGGTGGTGTCATCCGCGAACTTTAGGAGCTTGACGGACTGGTGACTGGAGGTGCAGCTGTTGGTGTACAGGAGAACAGCAGAGGGAAAGAACACAGCCTTGGGGGAACCTGTGCTGGTGGTCCGGGAGCCTGAGACTTGTTTCCCCAGCTCACGGTGCTGCTTCCTGTCGGTCAGGAAGTCTGTGATCCACCTGCAGGTGGAGTCAGGCACGTGCAGCTGGAGAGCTTGTCCTGCAGCAGGGACGGATGATTGTATTGAAAGCAGAGCTGAAGTCCACAAACAGGATCCTGGGCGTAGGTTCCTGGGGAGTCCAGATGCTGGAGGATGTAGTGAAGGGCCATGTTGACTGCATCGTCTACAGACCTGTTGGCTCTGTGGCGCGAACTGCAGGGGTCCAGAGTGGGTCGGTGATGGTCTTGAGGTGCAGAGGACCAGCGTTTCAAGGACTTCACGTTCAAGGACTTCATGACCACAGAGGTCAGGCGACGGGCCTGTAGTCATTGAGTCCTGTGATCTTGGGTTTTTGGGGACGGGATGATGGTGTCCGCCTTGAAGCAGGCTGGAACGTGGCATGTCTCCAGGGTGTTGAAGAGATGTCGTGAACACCGAGACAGCTGGTCAGCACAGTGCTTCAGGGTGGAGGGGAGGCGGAGTCCGGGCCCGCTGCTTGGCGGGGTTCTGCTTTTAAACAGCCTGTTGACGTCTCTCTCCAGGATGACGAGGGTCGTCGCTGAGGAGATGGAGGGTGCTCCAGAGGTGTGAGCCCCTGATGGGCTGGGGGAGGGTGGGCTGATGGTCTGTGGCTTGTTGGTGGGGCTGTGGGGATTGTCTCCGGTCTGCTCCATTGTCTTTCAAAGCGGCAGTAGAACTCATTTAGCTCATCTGCCAGAAGCACATTGTTCATGGAGTGGGGTGATTTGGGCTTGTAGTTGGTGATCTGCCTGAGCCCTCTCCAGACAGAAGCAGAGTCGTTTGCTGAGAGCTGCTGTTGCAGTTTCTCAGAGTACAGTCGTTTAGCATCTCTCACGCCTTGCTACCTTGCTAAACCTGTATTTTGACTCTGTGCACAGGTCCTTCGCCCCACCCCTGAATGCCTGGTCCTTCTGCAGTCTTAGCTTCCTGAGCTCCGCTGTGAACCAGGGTTTGTCGTTGTTATAACTCACCCTGGAGCTGGATGGAATACAGCTGTCCTCACAGAAGCTGATGTAGGAAGTTACAGCCTCTGTGTACTCATCCAGGCTGTTGGTAGCAGTCCTGAAGACATCCCAGTCAGTACAGTCCAAGCACGCCCGTAGATCCTCCAGAGCCTCACTGGTCCACTTCTTGAACTTCCTCACCACAGGTTTGCAGAGACACTCTTACTGCAGGCAGCAACACAGACAGTCAGGATGTCAGTCCATCTCAGTGTTGAGGTGAACGTCAGCGTGGCGACAGACAATGACGCTCAGAATAAAGTGAACAACAAAGATGGTGAAGAGATCAGTGCAACTAATGGATACGCCTTGTGGCTGAGAGGGAAGAAATGAGCCCCTCCTCGCCCTCTAATGAGGAACTGGTGAACTAAACAACCCTCGACATGATTGAATTTGTACAACTCATTAGGCAGCGGTGATGAATATGCAGACTGTGAAGCGGGGGCCCATGTGTCCGTGACCTTGCAGACTGGCAACACGCGCATGGAAAAGCTCCTTTAACATTCTTAAATCTCCTGTGATCATTTCTCAGCACAGCCAGCGGCAACCGTGTCGAGACCGCAGTGAGCGATATTCCCACGGCGGTGACCAATCAGGACTCCTGTCATCAGCAGAGTCAGACTCAACCAACGATTCATTCCTGCTGACCGACTGCAGCCGGGGGCAAGACTCCCACTCGAGTAATAGAGGTGTAACCTTCAGGTTTCCATTTTAAAAAGCTGCTTTGGTGGCCGTGGGTGATGCATGGGGCGGAAATAGAATCTATATTTGTCACGAGTTATACTTTTTAACACAATGCAGCTTTTCTGAGAAAGCGAATGCAGTGTTCTAGTCATGACATGATTTCCATGACCTATAGACGAGAACAGAGCGGAGACATGCTGTGTTTCATGTCATTGCAAATGTTTTTGAAGGAGGAGCTGTGTGAGAGGCTCCATGAGGTGCTGGGGAGCACAGGGAAACAAAGCCTCCTCTTCATCATCGCAGGAGGAGAGAAGGGTCCGACGGGATATCTCCATCACAAACGGTGACGTACTAAAGAAAGGAACAACAGAAAGCTCTCCAGTCTCTCTGAGATGAGCTCCAAGCCCCTGATGTTTATGAACCGCATTGTACTTCCACACATCTCCACGATGCACAACGCCCGCTGATGAAAACAATGGCAACGAAATAAAAGAGGAGACATTCCGGACTCCGAGTCAACCGACTCGCCTCCAGCTCAGGGTGAAAACACACACAGGCTTTCACTGCAGAAAGCGCCTTGCTTTTATTTATTTTTTCCCGAAGAATTCATCACGAGTGACGCAGTCAGAAATAGCTTGGAGAGGAGAGATGAAAGAGTGCAAAAAAAGGCACAATGGAGAGAGAGAGAGAGAGAGAGAGAGGGAGAGGAGGCTCTCCAGGGCAGCTCCTCATGCATCGGTTGCCGAGGGGCTGCGTCCGTCGACCTCGTGCGTCTCTTGTGGGAAACTTTGTCTCAAATGAAAACAATTTGAAGCCGACATTTCTTTTCAAAGCAACATGGCAGCACTTTAGAATGCACTCGTGTTATCGGGTGTGTCTGTGTCGAGGCGACAGGGCACCGATATGACGATGAATACTTTGAAAGGAAGTCGACCTGTTTGGGTTTTGTTGTATCTCAAATTCGACTCCCTGACGCAGGGACACCGACTGCTGTTGGTGATGTGCAACGTGTGATGTATTATCTTACATAATTCCTCCCCCCATTCCCTTTCTGGAAAACCATAACAAATTAATGACCCCTCAGCAATGGTACTCTCCAGACTATAAATTCAATTTTAATTATTATGACGCGTCAAGGCAGAAGGATTCCCAGCTGAGCTGCACCAGCTATGAAATGGTTTCTGGAAGAAGAGATGTACAATTATAGCCAAAACCCACAAGCACTAGCGTCGCTCACACTGCCGTCAAATATGTCTCGTCATGTGCATCAAGTATGACTTTTACGTTTTAGAAGTTTGGGTTTCTCGCCATCTCCAAGGCATTGAAATACATTGAAACCTTATTTCATTTGTGGACTAAATTAATAGATTGCCCCATTCCCCACCCAAAGAAATTCTGATTTCTCTCCTGTTCTCTTCTCTGGTCTCAGATTAAGAGGGTTAGCCCTCTAAACAAAATGCAGCCTGCTTTACCTGCAGCTGCTGTGCTTTGTGGGTAATGTGTGAGCAACCTGCTCTGAACAAAACAAACCAAGTTCCTCCTGCTGTGGACGGTTTGTGCTCCATAGCGTACGCCCTCTAACATGACTGAACCTGACAAGGTCATGTGACTGCATTGTCCCGAAGCACGACCTCATCTCTACCCTTTCCAGTCCGTGCAGCACAGTGTGTCCCAGCCGGGCGGTTCTGATCCTCTCAAGTGATCCTCTAAAGTGATCCTCTCAAGTGATCCTCTAAAGTGATCCTCTAAAGTGATCCTCTCAAGTGATCCTCTAAAGTGATCCTCTCAAGTGATCCTCTAAAGTGATCCTCTAAAGTGATCCTCTCAAGTGATCCTCTAAAGTGATCCTCTAAAGTGATCCTCTAAAGTGCGAAACAAATAGTCCAGCTTTTATCACAGAGACGTGAAAAGAGCAGTCAGGAGGTGGCTTTATTCTCCTGGCCTAATTCTCCGCCCAGCGGCTGCTAATAGATGTGGATCTGAGAGCTGTGAGCATCTTCGTGTATTTTGTCTCAGGTGCACTGGGCTCACTCGTCCCCTCTCCTCACGGGAAGAGAGGTCGAGGAAAACGTTGAAGGTGTTTGTGAAAGACGGACCGATAGAGCTTGAGTGGAACATACAGAACTAGCATCACAGGTTACAATCAGACTGAAACAGGTGAGTTTTTAAGTGGCGGTGGCCGTCTGAGGTGACGGGGGAGAGAGATCCAGAGGGAGGAGGCAGCCAAGGAGAAGGCCGGGGGGGGGGGGGGGCGGGGGGTAAGGAGGTTAGCGTCTGCAGACCTGAGGTTGCGGTGGGAGCGTGTCGGTGCAGGTTCAGGTGGTGAAGGGCTTTGCAGGGGATGAGGAGAATCAATAACTGGATGATTTGCCGTGTGGGGAGCCAGTGTGTGTCTGTGAGGTGGTCTCAGGTGGGAGACCAGCAGCTGACACTGTGTCTCTGTGAGGTGGTCTCAGGTGAGAGACCAGCAGCTGACGCTGTGTCTCTGTGAGGTGGTCTCAGGTGGGAGACCAGCAGCTGACGCTGTGTCTGTGAGGTGGTCTCAGGTGGGAGACCAGCAGCTGACACTGTGTGTCTGTGAGGTGGTCTCAGGTGGGAGACCAGCAGCTGACACTGTGTCTCTGTGAGGTGGTCTCAGGTGGGAGACCAGCAGCTGACACTGTGTCTCTGTGAGGTGGTCTCAGGTGAGAGACCAGCAGCTGACGCTGTGTCTGTGAGGTGGTCTCAGGTGGGAGACCAGCAGCTGACGCTGTGTCTCTGTGAGGTGGTCTCAGGTGGGAGACCAGCAGCTGACGCTGTGTCTCTGTGAGGTGGTCTCAGGTGGGAGACCAGCAGCTGACGCTGTGTCTGTGAGGTGGTCTCAGGTGGGAGACCAGCAGCTGACACTGTGTCTCTGTGAGGTGGTCTCAGGTGGGAGACCAGCAGCTGACACTGTGTCTCTGTGAGGTGGTCTCAGGTGGGAGACCAGCAGCTGACACTGTGTCTGTGAGGTGGTCTCAGGTGAGAGACCAGCAGCTGACACTGTGTCTCTGTGAGGTGGTCTCAGGTGGGAGACCAGCAGCTGACGCTGTGTCTCTGTGAGGTGGTCTCAGGTGGGAGACCAGCAGCTGTGAGGTGGTCTCAGGTGGGAGACCAGCAGCTGACACTGTGTCTGTGAGGTGGTCTCAGGTGAGAGACAAGCAGCTGACACTGTGTCTCTGTGAGGTGGTCTCAGGTGGGAGACCAGCAGCTGACACTGTGTCTGTGAGGTGGTCTCAGGTGGGAGACCAGCAGCTGACTGTGTCTGTGAGGTGGTCTCAGGTGGGAGACCAGCTGACACTGTGTCTCTGTGAGGTGGTCTCAGGTGGGAGACCAGCAGCTGACGCTGTGTCTGTGAGGTGGTCTCAGGTGGGAGACCAGCAGCTGACACTGTGTCTCTGTGAGGTGGTCTCAGGTGGGAGACCAGCAGCTGACACTGTGTCTGTGAGGTGGTCTCAGGTGGGAGACCAGCAGCTGACACTGTGTCTCTGTGAGGTGGTCTCAGGTGGGAGACCAGCAGCTGACACTGTGTCTCTGTGAGGTGGTCTCAGGTGGGAGACCAGCAGCTGACGCTGTGTCTCTGTGAGGTGGTCTCAGGTGGGAGACCAGCAGCTGACACTGTGTCTCTGTGAGGTGGTCTCAGGTGGGAGACCAGCAGCTGACACTGTGTCTCTGTGAGGTGGTCTCAGGTGAGAGACCAGCAGCTGACACTGTGTCTCTGTGAGGTGGTCTCAGGTGAGAGACCAGCAGCTGACGCTGTGTCTCTAGGTGGTCTCAGGTGGGAGACCAGCAGCTGACACTGTCTCTGTGAGGTGGTCTCAGGTGGGAGACCAGCAGCTGACACTGTGTCTGTGAGGTGGTCTCAGGTGGGAGACCAGCAGCTGACACTGTCTCTGTGAGGTGGTCTCAGGTGGGAGACGCAGCAGACACTGTCTCTGTGAGGTGGTCTCAGGTGGAGACCAAGCTGACATTCTCGGAGACACGTCTTCAGCTTGACCATGACGATCAATGTCAGGTGTGTGTATATGTGTGTGTATAAGAAACATTATCGTCGTTGGTATCAAAGCACCATCGCTGGCTTTTAGCAAACACACTTACTTAGTGCCCCTCAATGCCACTTTGTTGACCCAGTTTCCTCAATTTAGTGGATATATTTGTCGAGGTGAAAACTGGGCCAGAGTCTTCCCACGAGCCTCCATTTGTCGACAGGAATTAGATTTATTACCCAGAATGCATCACAAGGGAACACTGTCCCCTGGCCTGTCTGGGGCAGAATCAATGAAACATGTCGGTGAGAGGAGAGGAGCAAACGAAGAGGACATTTAACATCTGGATCCACAGCGCACCCAGGAGAGAAACAACGACATGCAAGAACCAGAGATGAGGGGCGGTGAGAAGGTCCACTTATTTGAGATATTACAGATGAGCTGCTCGCCCACGCAGGTTCTTTCCAGGCTTTTTATCCCTAAAGATGAAGTGACTCCATAGAGTTATGAGAAGTGGACATTGTCACTGGGACTTCATCCAGTTTATCTTTATTTATTGTGGTTGCCATCTTGGCTTTCAGCAGATAGAAGTGACACGTTTACAACGTGCTCTTTAAGACTTTGGACCGGATTCTTTTTAGACATTTTTTGTCTTATTCATCCATTTATTTCATTTGTGTTTGACTTCCCAGACCGATGACACGAGGTGTGTTATAAAGTGTCATGATGGCGCACTACATGAACGTTCCTCGTATGCAGAGCAACCTCCTCCATCGTATCGTTCAGCCACACATCGCACGCTTACGGATCTTTTTGGCAAAAATCCACTTTCACTTTTGCTTAGCTTGAGTTTATTATCCATCCATCATTGCTAATGTATCAGCAGCCTTCGCCGTGTAATCTACTGCCCTGGACTCCCGGTAAATTGCTGATGGTGTCACAAAAGCAATTTGCAGTCCGGCACCAACAGATCCATCTTGTGTCACACAACACGTATAAATACATCAGAATAGACCGAGAGATCCTGGAATGAGGATTCTGTGGCTTCTTGGTTTGTTTGAAAAAATATCTTTTCAACATCCAAGTGAAATAAAGTTGATGCAAGATTTAGAAATAATAAGAAACAAAGAACACTGGATATAAGAAAAGCGAATGTCGTCAGCTTCAATGGGAACGTGTGTCTATGTTCTGGTTTCATATGACTCCATACGGCCGTCGTGGATGTTGAACTCAGATCTTTTCCTTCAGTGAAAGTATTTGTTCCAGAAACTCTTACAAGTAAATGTCCTTCATTCAAACTTGTACTTGAAGGCAGAATGAGGCTCACGATGGGTCACACGTGGTGGAAGGGTTGTTTTTGTATGAGGAAAATCACACTTATACTTCTTTCAAATAAGTACATATAGGTATACACATCAAATGTATGTATTCATTTATTTTATTTACATTTTCTGATTTATTTTATTATAATAATTTAGGATAGGAATATATCAGCATTTCTTGCTTCTACCTATACCGTTTCAGTCTTTCTGTTTTGTATATTATATAGAATAATATTGTATTGCAATGATCGACTGAATAAAATACACAACAAATACACAACAACAAATATACAAAAGGTACCCGTATTAGAGTAGAATCATTGATGTATTCATGTGTAAGCATCACCCTTTAACTGCTTTATATACAGACAGGCACCCGAATCAATATTAGAGCATCGTGACAGGTGTTGATTAAGATAGTAACTATTACTGTACTACATATATATATATATCTATATATATATTAGTGCTGTGAAAAATAACGCGTTAACTCAGTTAATTAAATTACAGGATTAATTAGTTTTGTTTTTTTAACGCATTTAACGCATGCGCAGAATGAGCTTCCAATCCGTCTGTTGTTGGTCGTCTCTCCAGCAGCGTGTCATTCTGTCTCTAGTGTCGCGTTAACACGACTCAGAGCTCCGTCTCGCGCGCCGCAGAGCTCGGATGCCGGCGTGTGCGCGCACATCGGGACGAAAAAAGTCACTTGCACCCCCCCCCCGTCAACAACTCTTCTCGGAGCGTCTTGAGAGCCCTGTAAATGTATATATGTGATTAATCATGATTAATCCACAGAAACCTGTGATTAACCTGATTAAAAATTGTAATCGTTTCACAGCCCTAATATATATCTATATATATATATAATATATATATAGATATAGATATATATAGATATATATATATATAGATATGGAATGGAGGAATGGAGTAAGAGGTACAGTATTTATGATCACTCCACTATGTGTGGCTCTCCAATGGCAGCTCGTGCCACGTTGTCCTGAATGATGCCAACACATGACGATGCCCTCATGAGTCAACATGCTGCACACACACACACACACACACACACACACACACACACACACAGCCTCACGGCGACGCGGCTCCCTGCAGCTCCTCCAGAGGCTCCGGCCTGTTTGTTCATCCCTGATCAGACTCGTTCAACAACATGCTCAGTCCTGCACGAGCGGCTGCGCGATGCAACGGGGACAGATGGTTAGCGCCTGTTTGTGTCCATACAGCACACATTTAGGTCAGGTACACCGCGGTTGCCATGGGAACTGGGTATCAAACATGACTGCGACCTCTCGGAGAAATCGACTCGTGGCCGAGCTCCTGCTCTCAGTCCCCCGAAGCCTACACTCAAAGAAATTACTCATTGGATGAACTCAATTAAATTGTTGGCAGGTTTTCCATCCAATAATTATATGCAACTCCAACTCAAATTTAGCACATCAGTGCAATACAATGTAATTAAGTTAGTCCAACTCATTTGTATCAAATACATCTCAAATAAAATAACGATATTCATTAAATTAAATTAATTTGTGTTTGTCCAACTCAAAATATAAACTAACTAACTAAGAAAATATGCAAACTCCACACAGAAGGAAAGCCCCGACTGGGAATTGAACCCACGGCCCTCTGGCTGTGAGGCAACAGTGTTAGCCACTACACCCCCGTACAGCCCTGAAAGTGTCTTCACCTTGTAAACAACAGATTTTCAACTGGCGCATGCGCAAAGGGTAGTCCCCAATGAAACACATTTATTTTGAGTTGATATGCACACCATCTAACCTAAATAAATCTAATAAATGAAAGTATTCATACATTTTGTGTTACACCCATTCAAAATAAATATCTTCGTTTTGTAATTGATTTATTTAAATGTATCAAACAATATTTAAATGTGTCACCTCGAAGAAGGGCTTGAATCGGTTTTTTGAGTGCACTTTAACCTGGATTATCATCTCCAGTTTACACTCGGCGCCTGTGCATGACTGGGAATCCACAGCGAACACAAAGGGATTCTCCCTGCCTGTCTCCCTCCATCGCACGCACGCACGCACACACACACACACACACACACACACACACACACACACACACACACACACACACACACACACACACACACACACACATGCGCTCTGTATGGTGAGCGCACGTGATTGGATTCCGTGAGCTGTGTTGCATGTTGAATGCTGATGAGGTTCTCTGGGTACTTTCGTGAAGAAAAGAAAAAAAGAAAAAAGGAGAAGCGGTAGAAAGCTTCCTCTGTGCCTGCAAGACGGACAGGAAGGGAAGGAAAGGAGAGAGAGAGAGAGAGAGAGAGCAAACAAACCACAACATGTATCCGCCTCTGACCAGTGCCTGACCATCAGGTGCGTGCCGTCGCATATCGACACTCACAGGTGGAAACACCTCTTCTTCACCCTGCTGCTCCTCATCACGTGACTCGTGTCTTTGAGAGCGGTGGTGCTCCACCACTCCACACGCCTCCCTCTGCATCGGGGATACGTCCACACCCCGCTCTGTCCTCCCGGTGGCCCGTGTGTTCCTGTCTGGTCAGGGTCATGAGGCGCAGCGGGGAGGCGGTCAGGCTCAGCAGCGCAACGCAGTGCTTGGTGTGAGATAGCTGGAGACGGGGGATTGCATATGTGTGTTATGTTAAGAGGAATTACATCGTTATGATAACTCAAATATGTTCATTTCCTTCAATATTCCTTCATTGGGTGTATTGCCCTGAATTGGCATAATAATGCATCATCAATGTTGATTAATAGTCTGTCAACTGAGATTTATTCAATTCACGTTCTCCTAGAAATTGTTCTCCAGAGGCCTAGGAGGATGACATGAGATGCCAGTTGACTTAATGAGGATTCAGTTGGATGTTTTACATCTTCAAATGTATTACGTTGATCTCCAGGTCACACGGAGCATAACGTCTTTCCATATTGTCTTGAGGGGAGCATATTGTTCTCATGATGAATCCGATGTGAGGTCCTGGGACGGGGATGTCGGATGTGTACAGATTGTAAAGTCCTCCGAGGCACATTTGTAATTTGTCCTTTTGGGCTTTATAAAATAACCTGAATTGAATCTTAGTGGTGAGTCATCAAAACAAACCAGCCAGATGAATCATGACCGAGCGTTCTGCCAGGGACTCAATTGAAATGTTGAAGTACTGCTTCCACTGCAGCGCCACATCATGCACACAAACAACACGTTACAACATTAACATTTAAACTGACTTATTTTAATCTGTGTCAAATACACCTCAAATATCAGCTTGAACATCAGAGAAAGACCTTCCTGTCAGTCCCCTGGAGACGGGGACAGGGAGCCTCGCCTACCGCTGCTGGATCACTGTCTCCACACAGCAGATACAACGCAATGCCATGCGGAGAGCGCCCTCTCGAGGCGCAAAGAGGTATTGAAGTCATAAACACAACAGTTTAAAAAAAAAATTGCAATACAAAAGCTTGAAAACAACAGGAAGACACGTGGGCTGGTGATGATGAAACGCATTCTAAGAGAGTTTTGTCATAATGGGGTTAAGCATACACATGCTGACACATTTCTAATGTGTGATGCGTCTCACCTTCCACTTCCTTGTAGCTACACACACTAAGTGTGTCTTTCTCTCACTTCTTGAATATTGTGTTGCGTGGAGTGCTAATCTTAAGTGAAGATCATCAGCACTCTTTTTTGTGATTGTATTCTTGTGAGACAGACATGCAATCTGTAGTCAGGATGTTACTGTATGCCATTTGAATATATATATTATATATATATATATATAAATCTGAATAAACAATCAACCACTCCAAATATACTTAAATATGCACTTGAAAAGATGATCCCCACAGACTAAACTTAACCTCTGACCTGAGACCACAACGTGCTGCTGAGTTGACACAATCACATTTTTGTAGGTATATCTTTTTTAACCAAATACTAAATATACTAGATATACGTATTCATCTCCAAGCTGCACCCCAGCAATGCTATTTGTTCCTTCTACTTTCTGTTCCTCAAAACACTTTTTGGAGGGTTTAACTTGTTGCTGTCTCAACATATTGGTAAAGTCTCGGGCCGGAGACATGTCCAGAATCTTCTGAAACACCGAGAACAGAACTGAGCCTGAGCTGCTGACTGAAGAATACGGAACAACAACATCCTCTGAAACTTTGAATGAAGGTTCAGCGTTGAGGAACATTGACTTCATTTAAACATTTATATTTTACACTAATTCTACTACACAACATTTCAGAGGGAATGAGTGCATCTTTTACTACACTATATTTGACAGCTGCAGTTACTCTTCAAAATAAGATGTTCCATTAAAAAGCAACATAGGACCATCTTGTAAAGCATCAGCTGGTCTCGGCTCCACGACATCTCAGATGTCCTTGACTTGTTGATGGAACTTTTATTCATTAACTCTGCAGATGGAAGATTTTAGAAAATATAAGATTAGAGCATTTGTAGAGGCCCAATATGAACATATTTCTGCATTTTTACTTTCGTAAGCTATAAATGTGTTCTTCAATAAAGTGCTGTCACACCGTAGTGTTGGGATTCTGACTCAAGTAAATGACCTTCAGTCACGTTGGTTTCACATTCTTCTGATTCTCAAGGGGAAGTAAACAAAGACGTTATTTCTTCTTGTTTGGGTGTTTCTGTCTCTCGTGTGCACTTTACCCCTTGCTGCTGTAATCTGTACATGTCCCACTGTGGGACTAATAAAGGAGTATTTAATTTGATCTCATAGTATCTTATCTTATCGTACTTCCTGTGTCATGGAAATATCCCGATGCATGTCCTCTGGAAACTCTTCCTTTGAAGTGTCACATGCATAAAGTGGTTTCCTCTTCTTCTTCTTCTTCTTCTTCTTCTTCTTCTGCTTTATAAAGTTTACACGGGGCGATGCCTGGTCAAATATAAAGACATCATCTTAGATAGTATACAGCTTGTAGGCGGTTTTTAAATATATATATATATATATCACTCAAAAAGCCACAGGATGAGTTGTGTGGTGAAAGCTACGGCTCGCGGCTCATTAGAGTTACCACTGAACGCCTCTGGCCTGGATTCACAAAGTGGGGTCAGGGGCCCCTTCAGGGCCTTCAGGGGCCCCTTCAGGGCCTCCACGAGGCTTCTTGGGATAAACTCAAGGCCGCCATCCCTTCTTTTTTTTGGTCTCTAAGAAAGCCGGAATTACACTTCATCTTCTGTATAGTGGCAATATCGACTTGTGGTTCAACTTTACCTTTTTTATTTGTTCTTCAGCTGTGGCTGGAGAAACGGTGGAGAAAAGAAGAAGAAAGAAAGAAGGAAGAGAGAAGAGAGAGAGAGAAGAGAGCTTCCCCCTGGCAGCATCAGCCTCAGCGTCTGACCGCCCACAGTCCGCCGGGGAGAAAGTGTTGCTTTGTGAATGAAGGGAGGGAGCGGCGGAGGAGGAGGAGGAGGAGGAGGAGGAGGAGGGAGGAGGAGGAGGGGGCAGAAAACTAACTTTAACCCATAAATATTTCACATCCAACCGGAGGAGGTTTTTGGACGTGCGGCCGGCGGCACACTTGGCGCGCGAAGACCGAGGAAACCCCGTAAGTCCCGCCGTGCCTCACGGAGCTCGCGCGCACCGACAGAAAGAAGCTGGACCGGGTTTCCGTTTCTCTCCGTCGAGGAGAGAGAGATGCAGAGCAGCCCGACCGTGACCGGAATAAATGTCGCGAGGAGATGGGAGATGATTCCAGGGCACAATTGAACTCTGCAGACTCTGTGTGTGTGTGTGTGAGTGTGTGTGTGTGTGTGTGTGTGTGTGTGTGTGTGTGTGTGTGTGTGTGTGTGTGTGTGTGTGTGTGTGTGTGTGCGCGCGTGTGTGTGAGAGTTGTTTTGTAGTTTTGTCGCGACGTGGTGACTGTCGGGGAAACTAATGTAGCTTCTTAAAGACGCGTTTGTCTCCGCGGCGGTGGAGTGATCCGGTGATGCGTCGGGACCGGAACTGCATCACGTGTGTCGGACCCGGTTCATTTGAGACGCTTTTCTCCATTATTTGCTCTCGCGACCCAATTCGTTCACGACTATAAAAAGCAGCGTTTCACGGGTCACGCAAAGTTTCCGTGTGCTCGGTGCGTTGCAGCGTGACTCACGCCGAAGACATCCCGGTACACCGGGACAACGGCACCGAGCAGAGGAGACTCCCGGTGTGAGGCGGGTTCTGGTCTCTGGTCTCGTCGGTTCTTGTTGATTGCGTGTCATTGTTGTCCTGACAATAGGACCTCAGTCCTGCGGGGGGATAACGCGTCACCACTCTCAGTTATTGCATGTTTCCTGAGGAATGCAACTTGTTCTCCTCTCTGTGCAGAAGCTGTCTGGTTCTCGTCGTGCCGCTGTGAGTCATGGCGGTGGGTTGGGCCTGTGTGGCTTGTCTCTGCCTGGTGCTGGTCAGCGGTGACCCCTGCCTCATCATCAGCGAGATCAACGCCGACAACCCCCGACTGGACACCACGGAGTTTGTGGAGTTGTACCACACCGGCGGCCAGCGCGCGTCCCTGGACGGCTACACCCTCGTCTTCTTCAACGGGAACGGCAACGTGGCCTACAAGGTGCTGGACCTCAAAGGCCACAGCACGGACGACAGGGGCTTCTTCCTGGTGGGCTCGGTGGACATGCTGCCCAAGCCCGCCATCCTGCTGCCTCCCAACACGGTCCAGAACGGCCCGGACGCCATCGTCCTGTACCACACGTCGGCTTCCCGCTACAGCGAGAAGATGAACGTCACGTCCCTGGGGCTGGTGGACGCCGTCGTGTACATGACCCGCCGCACTGGCGGCGCGGAGTTCCTCGCCGAGACTCTGACGCCGGGAGAACCGGCCTTCGTGGAGGACGAGCGGGCCCTCGAGGGCGACGAGTCCATCGAGAGGTGCCTGCTGTCCGAGGACCGCTGGGGCTTCCAGGTGTCCTCGCCCTCCCCGGGTCAGAGGAATAACTGCACGCCGCCCGCCGCCCCGGCGACCGGCCCCGTCATCACCGAGCTGAAGCTGGGCGGAGGGCAGGTGGACGGCTTCGTGGAGCTGACGGAGGCTCCGGCTGCCGGGCCTCTGGTGCTGGTCGTGTTGGACGGGAGGACGGACCGGGTCAGTGTGAGCGTCAGCGTGGACGCCAACACGTCCAGGAGCGGGCTGATCTCAGTGACCATCGAGAAGAACTTCATGAAAGGTCAGTGAGCGCAGGATCCATCATCGCTGAGCGACAGCTTGCTTCAGCTCTCCAGCTCCTGTCGAGCCACAACTCCTTGAACATCAGTGGCTCCGGTTCTTGTTCCTTCCCAGGAGACGAGTCGGGGGCCGTGGCCGTTTACAGCGGCAGAGCCTCCGACTTCCCCGTCGGCGGTCCGCTCAGCCGGCTCCAGCCTCTCGACGCCTTCGTGTTCGCTGGACCCGGAAACAAGCCGAGCGCCAACCTCACCGAGACGCTCATCCCGGGCAGAGAGCCCTACCAGCTCAGCACCAGGCAAGAGGCGTTCACACGCAGACGCCCCGCGGCGGGGGAGGACCACGTGTTGTGACATCCGGTGGTTCTGAGCGTCTGAGATCTCTCGTGTTGTGAAACACTGACGCGTGTTTCACTGTGGAGGGCCATCTTGACCCTGTTCCTCTTTGTTGACACATTTCTTCCTGTCAGGCGCGCGTCATCGACGGAGCGGGCCTCGCCGATCGGCTCTCGCTCGCTGACTCACAGCAACATAAATAGATTTCGACCTATTTGAGCAGACAGTTTAATTCACACCTCTCTGGTGAAAACTGAGCGTCGCACACCGAGACGTTACTTGACCACGCCGTGGCGTCGCGAGGCCGCACACATGAGGAGAGTTCAGACGGTTACAACGCTGACCACGAGGATCAGCAGTTACATCGTTCACCATGATCTCCATCATACACTCAAAGAAATGACTCATTGGATGAACTCAATTAAATTGTTGGCAGGTTTTCCATCCAATAATTATATGCAACTCCAACTCAAATTTAGCACATCAGTGCAATAAAATGTAATTAAGTTAGTCCAACTCATTTGTATCAAATACATCTAAAATAAAATAACGATATTCATTCAATTAAATTAATTTATGTTTGTCCAACTCAAAATATAAACTAACTAACTAACAAAATATGCAAACTCCACACAGAAGGAACGCCCCAACTGGGAATTGAACCCACGGCCCTCTGGCTGTGAGGCGACAGTGCTAGCCACTACACCACCGTACAGCCCTGAAAGTGTCTTCACCTCATGTAAACAACTGATTTTCAGAAGGCGCATTGCGCAAAGGGTAGTCCTCAATGAAACACATTTATTTTGAGTTGATATGTACACCATCTAACCTAAATAAATCTAATAAATGAAAGTATTCATACATTTTGTGTTACACCCATTCAATATAAATATCTTCGTTTTGTAATTGATTTATTTAAATGTGTCACCTCTAAGAAGGGCTTGAATCATTTTTTTGAGTGTACTAGCCGATCCGCTGTTGACACAAAGGTTTTTAGTCATAAATCTGAATATTTGTCTCCGGTGATGATGCTGCTAGAGGTCGATCCTGATGGGGACGTTATTGAGGGAAACAAATCGCATCACAATCCGTGTGATGGTCGTGAAGACGTTGACTCAAACTTAAAACGTCAACCTGCTGGTGAGATGTCGAGTCAGGTGATCACTGAAGTCAGTGGGATTCATCCTCTGGGAACCGTGATGGCACGGCACGCAACAGCTGTCAGAGATCTCAGTGGAGGAAGACCGACTGACTGACTTCTCCATCCCGAGAGCTACATCACTCAAATCTATGAAGAAATGTCACATTACAATTTTTTCGGGGTATTTAATATATATATATATATGTATGTGTATATATATTTATTATTGGGCATAATGATGTGCTTTTATTTACCCACTGCAAGGAATGAATGTTTCATACAACACAAACCCATTTTATTATTATAACCCAGAGAAATGAGGCTGAACTCCATCGTTGTTTCTCAATGGTTTCCTGATGTCAGTCTGAGGGAGGGAGGCTTCTACCTGAGCCGCTGTGGCGTGGCCACCTGGGCCAGAGATCCTGGCATCTTCTGGGAGGCCCCGCAAACTCCTGCTCAGCCCAACCAGTGCCCCTGGCCTAAGATCTGCCCGCACAGCATCGGTGAGTGCTTGAATTCGCTTCGTGAATTTGTATTCGATGCTTCAGATTATGGAGATGTGCGTGCTGTTCGACTTTCCAATTGTGGGGGAAAGACAAGTCAACAATCTGAATCCTTCAGTTACGAAATTATAAAATAAAGGGACATCAGGGTAATAACTCTAAATATTTCCCAAAAATTATATATTGTATGCAGTATCATTATTCAATACTGCCATACATTGCCTTAGATAAAGCTTCACTGACCATGAAATAAATATATCTACAATAATAAATATATAATAAATCTCTGGACGTCGGTATTAAAATGCGTTATAAAGCAGACTGTCTCATTCCGCTATACCCCCCCCCATGTTGCAGTCATCCCTGGAGTGTTTGCCCCCAGCTCCATCAGCTCTTCCCTGTGGATTCAATGCATCTGCCACAGTTTAGATTTGCTTATTTGCTTTATCCTCTCACAGCACATTCTAAGCTTGTCAAATCAAAGGGAAGTCAAGTAACACGATTCCTTTAATGGCCGATTGATAGCTTCCTGTTGTGCTTCAGTGGTTCCAGGAGGTCCAGATTCCCCTCACCACCTCCCCCCCTGGGGGAACGGTGACTTCCTGATCAACGAGCTGAACACGGACACGCCGGGCGCGGCCGAGGACGGCGAGTACATCGAGCTGTGGCACCCGTCGGGGCGCCGGGTGTCCCTGCAGGGCACCTGGATCCTCCTGTTCAGTGCACACAACAACCGGCCCTACAGGGAGATCAGCCTGAGCGGACACTTCACCACCTCCAAGGGCTACTTCCTGCTGGGCAGCGACCGGCTGGTGCCGGCGCCGTCCCTCCGCCTGCCTCCCAACACCATCCAGAACGGGCCGGACGCCGTGGCGCTCTACCGCAGCCCGTTCGGGCCGCCGTCGGCCGCGCAGAGGGGGATCCCCACCAAAGGCCTGCTGGACGCCGTGGTGTACCGGCAGAGGGGGTCTGACAAGGAGGCGCAGGAGCTGAGCAGAGCGCTGACCCCGGGGCAGCTGCCTCTGCTGGAGGACCCCGAGGTTCTGCCCGGCGACGAGGCGCTCAGCCGCTGCAGAGGCCTCTACCCCTACGACCTGTCGGCCTTCTCCGTACGTACGAGTTCAAAGAGCATCTGCATCAGTCACGAGAAATCATTCACAAAACGGGAGAAACGTAACGAGACGACATTAAAACCTTCATGACCTGAAACGCTCTTCCCAAACTAAGATGACTCCACCCACCTGTTGTCCAGGTGGAGGTGACAGCTGGCTCCATCCTCAGGTCACAATCCACTGAGCAGCTTCTCATGAGGCGTCAGTCACTTCCCGGAGTCTGGCTGTTACGCGGAGACTCCGGGAAGTTTCCGTCCGTATTTCCCAAACTGTTGGAATTCCTCCTGGTCTTTAAAGCAGAAGCTAAACTAATTTAGTTTTCTCCTATTTATTTACATTTAAATTGATGCCGATGTGTACCGACTGGATCTATTGTAAACGTAAATATCTGAAATGCGTCGTTCAGGTGGCTCCACCCACACCTCTGAGGGAGAACAGCTGCCCCCGCCCCCCCCCGGCCCCAGAGGGTGTGGTCATCAGTGAGGTGGCGAGTGGCCGTTGGACCAATCACAGCCAGCAGAGGGCCTTCGTGGAGCTGCACGGCCCCCCCGCCACCGACCTGCGGGGCCTGGTGCTCTCCGTGTTCGACCAGGAGCGCAGCGGGACCGTCATGGCGCTCCCTCTGACCGGCTCCCTGGACCAGGACGGGCTCTACGTGGTTGGGAATGTCACTGGAGCAGGTGAGGAGGGGGGGGGTGGGCATCGTTCAGGAACAGCCTCTTATTACCAAGACGAAGCAAATGAAGAACTGAACTCCTTCAACTTCATTCTTAATGACTCCCAATTACTCTCCCTCTCCTTTCTCTTCTTTTCTCTTGTTCTACCCATTCTCACTCTCCTCCTTCACCTCCTCCCTCTCCTTTCTCTTGTTCTACCCATTCTCACTCTCCTCCTTCACCTCCTTTCTCTTCTTTTCTCTTGTTCTACCCATTCTCACTCTACTCCTTCACCTCCTCCCTCTCCTTTTTCTTCTTGTTCTACCCATTCTCTCTACTCCTTCACCTCCTCCCTCTCCTTTCTCTTCTTGTTCTACCCATTCTCTACTCCTTCACCTCCTCCCTCTCCTTTCTCTTCTTGTTCTACCCATTCTCTCTACTCCTTCGCCTCCTCCCTCTCCTTTCTCTTCTTGTTCTACCCATTCTCTCTACTTCTTCACCTCCTCCCTCTCCTTTCTCTTCTTGTTCTACCCATTCTCATTCTCCTCCTTCACCTCCTTTCTCTTCTTGTTCTACCCATCCTCACTCTCCTCCTTCACCTCCTTTCTCTTCTTGTTCTACCCATTCTCACTCTCCTCCCTCATAGACCAGTCGTTCCCGGAGGGCTCGTCGGTGCCGGTCCGGGGGGCCGTGGTCCTGTGCTACGACCTGTTCAGCGTGTGTCGGGCCGGCACCGCTCTCACGAACTCCAGCCTGCGGGACGTCCTGATGTTCAGCGACAGCCAGCAGCTGCACTCCTCCCTGTCGGCCAGCAGAGGGAGACACGTCATCCCAGCGGCCAGGTAGAGACAGAGGAGGGAATACCTGCCATGTGGAAGCCTTCATCTAGAGCTCTGAGCTGGGCGAGGCCCCGATGAACAGACAACAACTGTGGTTCCTGCTCAGTGTTCTTGTTTTTGTTTTTCACAGCCGATTCTCTTTTAATGAGGGGAGATCACCATGGCAACTAATGCTGCAGCGCTAACCAGGGCGAGTTAAACTGTCAGGGCAGATCAAAGTAGCCTGCCTCCAAACCAGTCAATATTCTTTGTTATACTTGACAGGATTCTGGGAAGTGGCAATATTAAGAAACGTGTTGAAACGCCTTAATTCACTTCAGCGTCTATCAATCAAACCGGCATGAAGACGAGTTTGAGGGACAGAAACCTTTTTAGAGTTGTGTTGCAGGTGGAAAATGTGTGAGGTAAGCAGTTGAATCACACAATCAACGTGGGATGTAGGTGGGGGTGTGGTGGTGGGGGGGGACTCCTGACTCCTGAGGGATTGTGTGAGTGTTGGAGCAGCAGCAGCCTCCTGTTACTCCACCACTCAGGAGGAGCCGCGGTGGCTTTGCCAACACACGTGTTGCTCTGGAGAAAAGAAGAAGATGTTGTGAATGCAGGTAAACGGAGTGACTTGACAACAGGTAACCAGGTACATGAGACTGATGGTCCAGGCTCAATGCACTCGGCTTGATGAGAGCCAGACTAAACGAGTCATATGGGATCCAAATGATTCACGGTGTGAACATCAGGGAGTGGGAGGCTTTCTGTGTATTAAAGTAATAAATGTAGATGTTGCAAAATACATTCTCACCTTTTTGGTTTGCATAGCATCAGTTTTGCTTTGTGCCCTTCTAGGCAGACGTTGTGTGACTTTACCGTCCCTCTTCCAGCTGTGTGTGTATGTGTGTGTATGTGTGTATTCATACATGTGTTGCATGTGCAGGTCAGTGGAAGACGGTCCCGTCTCACTGAGCCGGTGTTCCTGCTGCGAGGCGAGGAGCCCCTCCTCCTGGACCAGCTCCTCGCCCACGCCCCACGCCACCAACCTCTGTCCGAGCGCCGCCTTCTCCGCCCACATCGACCTCTGCCTCAGGCGCCTGTCCAGTGACGGGCCGGAGCGGGCGGCAGGTGAGGCGGCAGAACTTCAACCTGTACTGACAACATGTGATTTCAAATATGCTCTCAGGATGGATGACTTCATGTTGCTCATAGTGTAAAGCTAATTCAGGCCAATTTCATTTTTGGAAAGCAATGAACATAAACAATGAAGATAAACAATGAAGATAAACTATGAAGATAAACTATGAAGATAAACTATGAAGATAAACAATGAAGATAAACAATGAAGATAAACTATGAAGATAAACTATGAAGATAAACAATGAAGATAAACAATGAAGATAAACTATGAAGATAAACAATGAAGATAAACTATGAAGATAAACAATGAAGATAAACTCGCAATGTGGGATTTTATGTAAAGCTGAACTTTTTACTTTTGTGTTGTCTGTAAACATTTTGTTCTTTTTTTGTGATCAAATCTTTTATTGGTTTTGGAGATATGCAAATGAAAAGGAACATATGTACACATTGTATGTACACAATGGTACTCAAAATACATACAAATAACAAGTTAAAAAATATATATATATACAGGTATACATGCAAAAACCTGCATACATATTGACAGATATATGCAATACTTGCTTACCCGAGTGCACACACACATACATCATGTAAATGTACCCCCCCCCCCCAATGCATCTCCAGCTATTATATAAGGGAATTACAATGATATATATTGTTGAGTGTTGCTTGAAGCCGTGGATGAGACGCTCCGTCTCTAGCAGCGTGTTCTACATTCCCTCTCCAGACTGCAGTGGCCTGATTCAGGGGTGGAAGGACGCGGAGGTGGCCGACTACCTGGAGCAGAAGTGTCGCTGTGGCATCTCTGCTCTGGCTCTCCAAGGTGAGGCACTCTCACCCTCCGGATTAGAACATGTTATCTATAAAAGAAATGATTCATCCGCTGAGTGAAAAGAAAAGAATACGGAGCGCTGCCGGTCTGAGGGGGAACTGGATGCTGCTGTTACCATGGAGTTGTGCAGTCGGGATAAGTGAGCTGTTATGTTAAAGGTCGGTTGTCGCGTCATTCAGCAGCTCAGGGACATTATTTGAAGCGGTCAGGCTCAAGAGTGACGACGTCCTGGCCATCAACACCTCCTTCATCCATCATGTTGACTAATCGTACATGATGCTCCAGATGTAAACGACCATCCTGTCCCTCGTTTCCATCTTGGACCAAGCTCACGTAGGTCCTGAACACTTCCGTATGTGGAGAGTGAACCGTGTGTCCGTCTGTTCCTCCAGGAGCCAACGTGTCCTGTGTGTCCGGCTGGCTCCGAGTGCGGGGGAGCATCCGGGCGCTGTCGGACCACCAGAAGAACCTCATCATCCAGACGGCGCACATGAAGCCCTCGTCCGCACAGGGGGGCGCGTGCGCCTCTCCGTCCACGGGCCGCTACTCAGGCACAGGTCAGCGAGGCCCGGCTGGCGTACGCTCAGCGCTGCGTGTGGCAGCCGGTTCGTGATCGCGTCGAGAAGAAAGCGAATCGAATAAATCAACTGATTAAGAGTCTGCTGTAAAAATCCAGCTTGTTTTAAGGGTCCCGAGGGGATTGTGTGCTCTACGTTCTTATTGTTTTATCTCTTGTTTTTTATTGTGATTGTAGTTATTTTTATTGTATAGCTTCTAGGATGTTTTAGTTATATGATGTAAAGTGTCTTTGAGTAATTTGAAAAGCGCTATATACATTTAATGTATTATTATTAAATCACGTTAAAACCCAGCATGGCAGCCACTACTTGGTGGTAAATCCTCTCCCAAATATGCTAAAATAATCTCATAAATTTTACATTTGATATAAAATGAAATATGTGGTTGGAAATGATGTGGTATAAAAACAAAGGATTACATGGTAAGAGCTGCCAGATCCAGCGTGGTCCCGTCGTGCAGCCGTCGGCTCAGAGTAAAGGCCCAGAGTAAAGGCCCAGAGAGGGCAAAGAAGCAGAATACCATAAATACAAAATAAATAATAAAAAATGCGGTGCAGATATGTTCAACAACGGAAATGTACAACTATATAGAAACAGCATGTGCAAATGGCAAAACCCAATGTTAAAGTTCCATCAGGATGTTTGATATGTTGTATTACGTTGTATTAAGTTGTATTACGATGTATTACGTTGTATTAAGTTGTATTACGTTGTATTAAGTTGTATTAAGTTTTCATTGGCTCTCCCAGCCTCGGCCCTGGGGCTGCAGATCGGCCTCGTCGCTGCCGTGCTGCTGCTGCTCGGCCTCGGAGCGGCTCTGTTCACGTATTTCTACAGGAGGAGGTGAGAGCTCCTCATGTCGTTCTCCTCGTCTCGCTCCGCTGGCTGCATTCTGATCTCAGATATGTCGAACTACCTCCTTACATCATGTCAACAGCACTTTATTTCTATATTTGAGTTTGCTGGAAATAATCACAAGTTTTAAGATGAAGTTGTATTCACCTTAAGAGAGAAAGTAAAGAAGTTTCACGCCAATTGATACACGGGGATCCGTTACAGCTGGAAACGAGCAGTACGTGTGTGTGTGTGTGTGTGTGTGTTAAGACTGTGGTCTCTATTCTCAGGCGCCCTCTGGACTACTACACCATGGAGTTGAGCGAGCACGCGGAGGGGCTGGCCGACCTTTAATCCAGGCGACTGGAGGTCTGGTGTGGGCGGAGGACTTCAGGCGGGAATCCGAGGTTCATTTCACCCGAGCGTAACGACTGTGCGGATGTTCTGGAACCACCACGTGTCCTTCTGTGTGTTTGGAAGGTCGACGACGACATGGCTCGTACGTTCACGGCGCGGTCGATCCGGTGATGTTCGGTAGCAGCGGTGACGCTCGGCACAGGCAACCCGCGAATTTTAAAACGATAACATATTTTTCTCAAGGTTGGTGTTCAGCCTTTGCCTATGAACGGTGCTGGTTTCTACTTTTAAATGGAAAAGGAAGATAAAAGGGAGGATTAAAAAAAAAAATTATATATATATACACTTGAGTCCTAAATGGTCATTCTTCATGACTTGTTAATGTTACTGTGGAAAATGCCTTTTAAATTAAAAAGTTTTAAAAAACCAAGCTATGCAGGAAGCAACTAAATGACCTTCATCACGTTCTCAGCTGGGACGGCGTTTTAACAACCAGCTTTATGACCCAGATAATATCCCTCAAATTCACATTTAGTCTTCAAAAGGATGAACTTCCTGCTTTGTGTTCCTGCCACTGGCTGTAAAGTCATTGAGGCTCCAGTTTGTCCCGGCTTATCTTTTCAATGTGAATGTCTTTAGCTAACTCCTGATGAGTGTCTGTAACCACTTGTGTTCGCTTACTTAAAGCAAACTGTTTACATTTTCTTGATTTGAACATTTAGAAAAAGGAATGCGAGGGAACAATTTCTTATATAAAGAGTATTTGTTTTCTAGAAATGAGAGCTTGCTTAAGAAAATCAGAACTACTTTATGTTTCCTTTTTTAGTGGCTCAGATATCTGCTGAGCCTTTTGTGCTTATTGTACCTATACATGTATTATTGGATCAGCTGATTCCTCATTTGAGGGAAAGTACAGCCGTCTGTGCTGCAGCCATAAGTGTGAAGACTCTGGATGTGTTAGTTATTCTCAGGGTGGAGCAGTTATCGCCAATCTGAAGGAATAACGTATTGTGGAACTACAGAGAATAGTTGGGTTGAGAGCAAAATGTTAAATATTTGAATTGGTTTTGCTAAATTCATTCTACTTTTTGTTTCCAATTTCTTTCTTTTTTTCTTCAAATGAAGTTTACCATGAAATTGCCAATACAAAGTGTTGTGAAATAATGTGTACGCATTGATATGCTCTATTTTTAATGTACCTCGTAATGATGCTTTTCCCTTCTGCTGTAGTGCAATAGAATACGTGTTTGCTTTAATCGCCTTAGTGAGGAAACTTTTCTGCTCAGTTCTAATGTCTCAGTACTGACATTGACACGCATTGCAAAACCCAATGAGATCAAATATATTCTCCTGTTCACACGAGTTCTGCTCCTGAGCAAAACATGTGCGACTAGATTTAAAACCAGCAACGTCATGTAAGTGAATTCTCCCCCTGCCGTTTTGTTCTGTTCATATAAAGTCTTGTTCCGTAAACTTCTATCTCTGTAGGTTGTGTGTCAAATGGTACATTTCTAAACAAAAAAAATCAAAAAGCAGGAGCAAACTGCACCACGAGGTCACATCCGTAATAATATATTGACCTGCAGATGTGCCGCCTCTTGAAATAAGAAGTGATGTATTTGCGCACTGGAGTCGCTGTCCTGACGACGGTGAGCAACGCTTCGCTCGGCGCTCGTTTATCTGCTCTGACGCCACCGAGTGGAACGAGAGCAGCTCAACGCAAGAGGAACCAGAGACGGTTCAGCCTTTGTTTAGAGACTCTGAAAAGTCTGCTGTGGCCATGCCCAACCGACAGAAGCAGGAGAGAAAGCTTCGCGTCGTCTGCGTCTCCAGATTATAAAGCGCTCTTCCAGTTCATTTCCCCCGTTTTCCATGCACTTGTAGCAGGTTTGAAATAAAAATACTTCTGCAGATTTGCAATTTGTTTCCTGTCCTCTGTCTCTGTCGCGTGTTTCTGTTGGATGCTCCACTATCATCCCGCAGTTAAGGACATAATTACTATGATGTACCCCCCCCCCTGGGTGAAGATGCACTTACAATCTGCTCTTGTATCCGTGTGGATGTGGACGGGCATCTATTTAGAGCAGGTACATTCACTCAGACTGTGGTTCACTTTGTGCTTTGCATGCATCCAGAATGATATGATTTTCTGTACTTCCTGCCATCAATAAAGTAGAATGCAATCTTCGCTCTGTGCGATTTTATCGCCGGCGACGTTCCGTGTGCGTCGCCTTCCTGCAGTCGTACTTGCCGCTGCATGAGCAACCTGAAGCTCTTCATCCCTCCACCCGAGGAAGTGCGCCTCACCTCGGCTCTCCTTTGTGGTTCAGCACCAACGGAGTCTGAAGCGTGGGGGAACTTTCAAGCCAACTTTCTTTTGTTGGTTTGTGTGTTCTCGCTGTTCAACCTGCTAACCACAGAACAGGAAGGCGTGTTGGATCGACAGGAAGGAGCTGCAGCGCTGACAGCTGCTGTGTCTTTGTGTTTCATTCGGGCGCTCGTCCTCCATCAGGTTTAAACTCGTCGAGGTTCATCCAGTTCACAGCGAGAATGACGGCGTCGCTGCAGAGCACGTCTGTGTGGGCAGCGGTTTACATCCTCTGACAACTTCAGGGAGCCCCGGTGAGTCGACGGCTTCGTGTGCTGCACAATGTGCACGCTTAACCTTTGAACCTTTCCAGAACAACTCAAACTGCCTTCAGCCACAACTGCTAAGTGTCCAGGCCAAAGGAAATGGAATACATAACATCTCTTCTACTCACCGTGCCATAAGCTTCCATGCGTCTGGCACATGTTTTACAAACTGACTTGGAGGCTGTTTTCTCTTTATCTCCAGTCAAGCTGGATGAAGAGTATTGGTCATTATTATTATTGTTTAATTACTGGAGCTTCCAGTTTGGCCCAACACATGTCTGCAGCAGCGTTCATCATTCAGCGGTGAGGGCTCTTCAGTCTCTCCATAAACTCAACAACGGAAGCGCCGAGCTCCTCTGAGTGTCGATGCGTTCTTTGAGCTCGGAGGGCAGACCGCACCGGAAGGCCGCTCCGCTTCCGTCTCACTGGAACCTCGAGCGTCATTTCAATTCATGTGTGCAGAGCTTTCCCTGCATGGTGAGTTCAGTCAAAATAATAATTTTTATTTCTGATGCCATTTCACACGGAAGATTTTTTGTCTTTTTGAAATAAAGCTGAAGAAAGTTACAATAGATGCTCTCAGCCAATCACAGCTGCCCAGTTGTGCAGAATTAAAGTGAGACATTTAGAATACATTTGATTTGGTGAAATATCATAATGATATGCTATGGGATTGTTGGAAGGTCTTTACAGCTTCCTGCTATGATGAATTGTAAATTGTTTTAGCTAATTTAATGAAAGTGTGCTGTTCAGGCCGCCGGATGGTAGGACTCTGACAGTCTCTGAGGGTTAAGATGAGTCTTGTAAATGAATATCAACTGTCAGTGTAGCCATCTCTTTATTAAAGGTTTTTTAAATCCAAAATGGATCCAAACATATCAGAAACAGCTTTTCGACGTGTTGAATCGTTATTGCGTGACTTATCACACAATATAAGCATACAAGATTGTGGGGCCTTCAGAGTTGGAGGATATTGTGGCCGTGGTTCATTTTCTCACCTCCTTTCAAAATAGCCTGTCGCCTTTCACATTGTGGAAGTAATGATATTTTGTCCTGAAGGCATAAATTCTCCGACTTGGTGATGGAGAGGAAGACCCATTATGATTCCATCCTGGACCGAAGCCGACGCATCACGTGGCAGGACGACTGCTACGTGGACCTGCAGTCTGCGTCCGGCTCGCCCTCCTCACACACCCACGGTGAGACTTTCCTGAGCGCTCCGTCGTGTTTGCTTGGGAGGGGTCCACGGCAGACGTGTGACAGGTATTTAGAAACACAGGCCGGCGTAACACAAAGATGCAACAGATAAAAACATCTAACTGTAACCAGTCCTGACTCAGGAGGGGGAATACGAGGATGATGAGGTGTGGTCATCGTCCATGTCACCCACATCATATTAATTCATATTACCGTTGTCTTGTCATGAATATTAAGTCGCGGAGGGGAAATGATATTCTTATCTGTAGAGCAACAGGAGCTGTGATGAATTCCATCTGATGAATGACTCTGTCCTTCATGGCGGAAGTGTGGTGGTGAAATGAAGGCAAACGGTAAAACAGCAGAGGTATTTATCTTAAAAATATAAAATATGATGGTCGATGTCAAAGAATTAGTAACTAGAACACGTTTTTGGAAACGCGTATCAAGCCTAATCTGATGAACCTTTTCGAGTTTGCAAAAAGTCCTTTTGAATTTTCTTGTGAAAGTGAAAGTGGGACTGAACAATGACCGGTCTGGGGAATCGTTATATTCTATTCCGTCTAAGAACCTAAGAGTAATTGTGCCAATTTTGGTGCTTGTATCCACATTTGAACGATTCTTCATCAAAAAATGCTGTTATCTGCCCCACTATTCCTACTGATCTCTTTAAATGTCTCTTGTGTGTGTTTAAGTGTATTATTGAAGACTTCCTGAAACAGAATTGTTATGAGTTTGTATTCCGTGGCGTTTGAAGAGGCTTCGTGGAGGTGTGACGTGGGCCCATTTCAGAATCAGAATCAGAATCAGAAACAGTTTTATTGCCAGGAATGTTTACACAAACGAGGAATTTTGTTATTTTTTTTGGCGGAAGGTGCAACATTTGGACATGACAAACAAACAACAATCAACACGACAGAAAGACAACAAATAATGTGAAAGTGTTTGGGTGTGTGCTTCAAGTGGTGTGTTTTAGTTAAAAGTGTATGTTACGCGTGGCGTGTGTTTAAGTTAAAGTGCATGTTAAAGTGACGTGTGTGGAGGAAGCCTCCAGGAGGGAAGAAGAAGGAGGAGGGAGGAGGAGTGGGAGGAAGAAGGAGGAGGAGGAAGAGGAAGGAGCGGGAAGAAGGAGGAGAGAGGAAGGAGGAAGAAGAGGTGGTAGTCCTGGGGGTGACAGTCAGTCAGTCCTGGTCTCCATTGATGAGCCCGACTGCCGACGGGAAAAAACTTTTGGTGTGGCGGGAGGTCTTTGTCCTGATGGACCGCAGCCTCCTCCCCGAGGGGAGGGACTCGAACAGGGAGTGTCCAGGGTGGGAGGGGTCAGCGACAATCTTTCTGGCCCGCTTCAGTGACCTCTTCAGGTCATGCGGCCATCTTTTGTTTCCGAGCACTCATGATAATTGCTGGCTCGCGGTAATTGCTGCAGAAAGGTTAAAGTGCCGGTGTGTTTAATCAAGGTCTCAACCGGTGATTAGATGCACTTTTGGAGTAAAAAAAAAAACTGTGAACAGATCATGAGCTCTTGCTGTTTGTTAAGTGTTTTACCTTGAATGACCGCGTATATACCTCAATCCTGTGAAAGCAATACAAAAGCATTGAATTTGTATGCCACCATATTTTCCAACTATACACCAGAAAGGGTTGTCCTAGACATTGTCTATGTTCATTATCAGGAGGACATCTCAGTAATCCTTTAATACAGGTCTTATCTGTTTCTCTTTTAGACCTTGACTGGATCCAAAAGCACCAGGAACATCTGCAGCGCTTCATGACGACCTCCTTCCTGGAGGGGATACTCGCCCACCTGAGGCAGGTGGATGTGCTGAGTTCAGCCGAGGAGACCAAGATCAAGGAAGCGGCCCGGCTGCAGGACCAGGTCCACATGCTCACCACTATTGTCACTGGCAAGGACGCTCACAGTTGGGATGCTCTGCGGGGCTTCATCGAGAGCTCAGAGTGCCAGGCGGCCCGGCTCATCATCAGCCACGGTGAGAGGCTCTCTGCGTGTGTCTTTCCTTTAAAGGGGTTTTGATTCATGAATCTTCTCACAGCCTCGTAGCCTCCGACATGACGAGTGCTGTGCTTGAATGTGTTTGTGTAAAGTGAAACTCCTTGGAAAGCACTTCTCTTTGAATACAAAATATGAATACGATCTATTTCTTTGGATCGGAAAAAATAAATGATCTGAGCCAATTTCCCTTTCTGCAGATTCCTGGGTGAAGGAGCACAAAGAGGTGCTGTTACGGCGCTACGAGCAGTACCGAGACAGAGATTCAGTCAGCTGCCCCAAACTGAGCATCTCCTCCAGAACCTTACTTCTGGTGGATGGACTATCCGACATCCAGCAGAAGGAACACGACTTGATGCAGGTGGGGGCGACTCGAGGCAGGAAGAGAAATCACCTCAGACCGCTGGGGCTGACCAAACTCTTGGAGCCCCTGACACGGGTCAGTTTACCCCCCCGGGTCTCCCTCACGGTCGGGGTGGCTGGTATCGGGAAGACGACCTGGGTCCGACACTTCATCAGACAGTGGAGCCGAGGGGCCGTCTGCACCGACGTGAGCTTCGTCCTGCCTTTCACTTTTTGCGAGCTGAACTCGTTGGAGAAAGTCTCCGCTGAGAAGCTGGTGACGATGGCTTTCCCTCATCTAACAGACCCGGGCGTGGTCCTGAGCAGCTCCTGCCGCACACTGCTGATACTTGATGGTCTGGACGAGTTCCGCCACACTTTGAATTTCTCCGATGCAGCTCCTTGCAGCGATCCAAAGAAAGAAGTGTCCATCGATGACCTCGTTACCAACGTCCTCCGCGGTAATCTGCTCCCTGACGTGGCAGTGTGGCTGACCTGCAGGCCGGGAGTGGCCTCGCTCATCCCCGGAGGATTGGTTGACAGGGTGACTGAGATCCCAGGATTCAGCCCGCAAGACATCCAGCTCTTCCTCAACCACCACTTCTCTGAAAGGGACTTTGCCGGTCAGATCTGGGCGCACTTGGAGTCCCATAAGATCCTCATGGTGATGTGCTACATTCCGTGCATTTGCTGGATCGTAGCTGACACTCTGACGTTCATCATGCAGAGCGAAACGCAGGAGAGCCTTCCGAGAACTTGCACCGAGCTTTACGCTCACTTCTGTTCCATGAAGGCAGAAGTGGGTGAACCCAGAGGCCGGGAGCCGGTGAAGACGGAGCCGCTCCATGGGAGCAATCGTAAACTGCTGGGGAACCTTGGGCGACTGGCGTTTTACGGGCTCCTCAAACACAAGTACACCTTCAGCGAGCAGGACCTCCGGGCCTCTGGCATCGACCTCCTGCTGAGTCAGAGCAGTCTTGGTTCTGGGATTCTCGTCCGGGAGGAGTTGGCCATGAACACAACGTACCGCTTCACTCATTTGTCTCTGCAGGAGTTTCTCGCTGCTACTTTTTACCACATCTCCTCCAAGCGGGCCATCTTTGACTTATTCTCAGAAAGCACCATGTCTTGGCCCAAGCTTGGTTTCCAGAACCACTTCAGAAGTGCCTTTCAGCGCTCGCAACAAGCCAACGACGGTCACTTGGATGTGTTTGTGCGCTTTCTCGCGGGCCTGCTGTGCCCAGCGGCGCTGAAACCTCTCGCTGGGCTTCTGGCCCTCGGAAAAGATGACGGAAGTCAGAAGGCGTGGGCGGCCGGCTTCTTGCAAGGCCTGCTGGTCGGCGGGGGTGCGGTGGTGTCCCTGCGTGAGGTCAACCTGGCTTATTGTTTACAGGAGCTGCAACACACAGAGCTGCTGCGGAGCGTTGAGCAAGACTTACAGCTACGTAGCCTAGCGGGGAAGCTAACACGGGCTCACTGTGTCGTGCTGGGCTTCCTCCTGCATGTGTCCCCACAGTGCAGCGAGCAGACCGACCTCAGCGGCTCTCTGAACTTCACGACGGTGAAGTGTTTGCTCCCACAGCTGCTGTACTGCAGCTGCCTCAGGTCAGCTTCCCCAAACACCCTTCAGCCAACACTCAGACAACAGATGGTGAAACGTCTCCTCGTCTCCTCAACAGGCTGGAGAATAATCACTTCAAAGATGATGTCATGGAGCTGCTGGGAAGCCTCCTGAGCGCCAAAGACTGCCACATCCAGAAGATGAGGTGAGATCACTCTTTACACACCCGTCGTGTGAAGAGCATTCAGCTGATCACGTGACTGATGCTCACAGGATGGCAACAACATTAAGAAGTGTCAGTCTGGGGGATGACGAGAAGACACTCGCATGTGTGTATATGTGTGTGATGGTGACCTCTTTTATTCTTTATGTGTGATGGTGACCTCTTTTATTCTTTATGTGTGATGGTGACCTCTTTTATTCTTTATGTGTGATGGTGACCTCTTTTATTCTTTATGTGTGATGGTGACCTCTTTTATTCTTTATGTGTCATGGTGACCTCTTTTATTCTTTATGTGTGATGGTGACCTCTTTTATTCTTTATATGTGTCATGGTGACCTCTTTTATTCTTTATGTGTGTGATGGTGACCTCTTTTATTCTTTATGTGTGATGGTGACCTCTTTTATTCTTTATGTGTGATGGTGACCTCTTTTATTCTTTATGTGTCATGGTGACCTCTTTTATTCTTTATGTGTGATGGTGACCTCTTTTATTCTTTATATGTCATGGTGACCTCTTTTATTCTTTATATGTCATGGAGACCTCTTTTATTCTTTATATGTCATGGTGACCTCTTTAATTCTTTATGTGTGTGATGGTGACCTCTTTTATTCTTTATGTGTGATGGTGACCTCTTTTATTCTTTATGTGTCATGGTGACCTCTTTTATTCTTTATGTGTGATGGTGACCTCTTTTATTCTTTATATGTGTGATGGTGACCTCTTTTATTCTTTATGTGTCATGGTGACCTCTTTTATTCTTTATATGTGTGATGGTGACCTCTTTTATTCTTTATGTGTCATGGTGACCTCTTTTATTCTTTATATGTGTGATGGTGACCTCTTTTATTCTTTATATGTCATGGTGACCTCTTTTATTCTTTATATGTCATGGAGACCTCTTTTATTCTTTATATGTCATGGTGACCTCTTTTATTCTTTATGTGTCATGGTGACCTCTTTTATTCTTTATATGTCATGGTGACCTCTTTTATTCTTTATATGTGTGATGGTGACCTCTTTTATTCTTTATGTGTCATGGTGACCTCTTTTATTCTTTATATGTGTGATGGTGACCTCTTTTATTCTTTATGTGTCATGGTGACCTCTTTTATTCTTTATATGTCATGGTGACCTCTTTTATTCTTTATATGTCATGGTGACCTCTTTTATTCTTTATATGTCATGGTGACCTCTTTTCTTCATTCCCAGTTTGGCGGAGAACGCCATCGGTAACAAAGGTGCCAAAGCCCTCAGTCGAGCCCTCTTGGTGAACCGGACCCTAACATCTCTCAAGTGAGACGCCTTTGACCTTTGACCTTTGACTGATCACAACTGAATTAAAGTCGTAACCTTTTAAATTCATAAGAGGAAACGTGTGTGCTTCTCTTACATTTCTTTAGAGTCAAACTCTGTGCTTATCTCAAAGTCCCTTATATACTCAATTATGCGTCTTCACAAATATGAAGTGATACATAGTATTTATATTATGATTCTGTGTATCATCTAACCAGCTCTTCATTTGTTATTATAAATAATAATTTTAGCCTCCGGAACAACAACATCGGCTCTAAAGGTGCAAAGTTCCTGGCAGAGGCACTGAAAATGAACCAAGTCCTGGTATCAATCAAGTGAGTGAATGATCAATAGATTTGAGTTCATACAAACGATTATCCTCCAAGAGGTCCGTGTGACGCTGTCTGTGGTCTGACGGCCGACGGCCCGATCCTCAGCTTCCAGAACAATAACATCGAGGCGGACGGGGCTCAGGCCCTGGCAGAGGTACTGCACTGCAACCGCAAACTGGTGTCTCTGAAGTGAGTAGTGTGTGTGTGTGTGTTCATGCTAACAATGAAGAGTATATAGTAGATCTTTTCTTCCATGCATATAATGATTCAGCATACGGAACAATACGATCGGAGCGGGAGGAGCCAAAAGGATTGCAGAGGCCCTGAAGACGAACCGGACTCTCACAAAGCTGATGTAATCTCACATTTATATATTCACTGTGCTGCTTTTCAATGATATCTTATAATGTGCAATTATGCAAACATATTTTTACATTTAAATTCGATTAAAGAATAGAAGCTGTTCTTCTTTTTCTACGTTCTCTCAACTTTTCTTGTAGATTTCTGTTCACATCTGCCGTAGCTCACGAATAGACGAACGCGGGGCTTCACTTGATTGTCCAGAAGTGTGTTTGTCGTGCTCAAGTCGCAGAAATCTCACTGCAGATCCAGTCATTGGGTCACATTCTGATGGTGAAGATTTAACTTTTTCTTAATGTGTCCAGTCTTTCTCTGTTCTCGCCTCAGTCTTTGCAGCAACCGGCTCGGGGACAGAGGGGCGGTCGCTCTGGCGGAGGCGTTGGCAGTCAACCACACTCTGCTCTCGCTCCAGTCAGTCCTCTATTTATCATCCCTCACTTCCCATTCAACAGTCTACCGCTGATGCATCTTGTCATTGTGTTCCCATCCTGTGCGTTAACAGTTTGATTCACTCCAGATGTGTGGAACCTTTCTTTTGGCAGACTTCAGAGTAACTCAATCAGCAACAGGGGGATGTCGGCCCTCACCAGAGCACTCAGGCTGAACCGCGGCCTCATCTCCTTAAAGTAAGAACATACGGTATCAGTCTTTAGTACATCCACAGTTGGGGAACTAGGTTTTTTCTTGGCTTTCTTAGCATTCATTACACTCTCATATCTGTCCGGGAAGCACTTTTGTTTTTTGTAGGACGTCACAGAAGTAGAAATCAGAAGTAGAGTAGCAGGTCGTGCCTTCGCGGTGGATGGAATAACTCCTGCGTGGCCAGTAAACGGAGGAGTGGCGTCCCTCTGCTCCACTAGTTTAGTTTAACGCCCCACGGACACACCGACTGTGGAGAAGGACGTCGTGTCGTAGCTGCTGAAAATAAACAAAATAATATTATAAATAAAAATGTTATATTTGTTATTATTACCATATCTTATAGTTTTGTAACGGAACCCTGCAGCAGCACGTGAGCTGTAGGGTTTACCCTGGTGGGCGGAGCCAGACGCTGCTTCACCCTGTTTCCAGTATCTATAATGCTCAGCTACACGCTAAGCAGCCGGCCGTAGCTTCACATTTAATGTATCGACATTTGAGTGGTATCAGTTTTTACATTAAACGGAAAAATAATAATAAATTGCAAATAGTGAGATTGTTGGGAGTACTTGCCCCTTATTCTCCCTTTCTGCACGTTTCCATCCGTCAGCTTGAGAGAGAACTCCATCGGGGTGGAGGGGGCCAAGAACATGGCCCGAGCCCTCCAGGAGAACCACTCTCTGCAGGACCTCGAGTGAGTCGCACCTCATTCAAAGCATTTCGTCGAGTTTGACCCCACAGCGGCGTAGAAATAATCGAGTGTTCAGAAAATGTCACTCCCCCATACTGTGGTGTCTCACTTTGGGCTATTGTGTGATGGGAAACTGGGAAATCCTCCGAGATTACTGAATGAACACGAAGAATGGTGATACTCACAATTGAGGTGTGCGTGTGTGTGCGTGTGTGTGTGTGTGTGTGTGCATGTGTGTGTGTGTCTCAGTCTCACAGCCAACCTGCTGCACGACGAAGGGGTTCAAGCTATAGCCGGCGCAATGGAGTTGAATCACGGCCTCACCGCTCTGCAGTAAGTGAGCAACAGAGACGCAGCGAGCCGCTCAGTCAGAGGCGTGTCATGACATTTTAGTTTGAAAGAAAACAAAACATCAGACTATTGAGCATTATGCATTCATATCTATTGCAGTGCAAATGAAGTGTGCAGATTGATTAGAAATGTCCTTTTGTGATACTCCTTTATGTGAATAAGCCAAGCTCACTCCCTCTACGAGTCAAATGTGTGAGGTGAGAATATGTGTTGTTGTTGTTGTTTACAGTTTGTTGTGCTGCCACCAGTGGTTTCCGTTATGCATTTACTGTCTTTGCTCGAGACGTATTCACAGATCCTCCTCACAGTTCACGATGTGTTCCTTTTCTCTTGCTCTTTTTTTACAGTCTGCAGTGGAATTTCATCCAATGTTCTGCCACCAAAGCGCTGGCCCAGGCTCTGCTCTCCAACAACACCATGCAGCTCTTGGAGTGAGAGGCCCACCGCTCTGACCTCTGACCTCGTTTACATTGACCTCTTTTCCTCAGACTCCTTTCCTCTGTAATTAAATGTAAACGCCTCTCCCGCGGCGGCATCGTGGCGACTGACCGCGTCTCGGCGTCCCGCTGGGGGTTGCGTGTCGTTTCAGTTTGTTTATCTACAGTCGTCTGTGTTTGTGTCTCCATCTTCTCTGCAGTCTACAGGAGAACGCTATCGGGAATGAAGGCGTCATTTCTCTAGCCAAAGCCCTTCAAACCAACACATCCCTGCACACATTATGGTTGGCATTACAGCAATAAATACCATATATTGATCAATATTTAGATCATTCACTTCAAATGAATGACACATTACTCTGAAGTTAATGACATCACAGTTGTGATAGAGCCAGGCATCTCCAGCGGGTTGTGTTCTCCTCTCCTTCACGTCTCTCCGCCGTCTCTTCAGTCTCCAGGGAGTGTCCCTGAGCTCCAGCGGCGCGCTGGCGATAGCAGAGGCTCTGCTGACGAACCAGAGCCTGCAAACGTTGGAGTGAGTTCAAGCTCTTTCCTTTGTATTCCTCTTCTCATTCTTGCACCGCCTGCTGAGTCACTAACAGCCCTGTGAAACGACATCAGCACGAGGGCCTGACAGCTCGATGATGCTGTTATGGATTTAGTAAACGTATTCATACCTGAGGGAACATTGCTGCCAAACCACAACCTACATTATCATATTCCACTTATTTTTAATCCTACAGTCTCTTTAAAGATATGTCTGTGATATTTCCATTTACAGTTAATCTCTGACGAATGTTGACATCTTCGTAGTTGCAGTAGCGTTTTTCATTTTGCCTTTTGGCCAACAGAAGCGTCTCAACTTCAGCAGCAGCCACACTGTTTCTGTTTCAGTCCTGCTCTTCATGAAGTCACCCTGTTTCAGTCCTGCTCTTCATGAAGTCATCCTGTTTCAGTCCTGCTCTTCATGAAGTCACCCTGTTTCAGTCCTGCTCTTTATGGAGTCACCCTGTTTCAGTCCTGCTCTTCATGGAGTCACCCTGTTTCAGTCCTGCTCTTTATGAAGTCACCCTGTTTCAGTCCTGCTCTTCATGGAGTCACCCTGTTTCAGTCCTGCTCTTCATGGAGTCACCCTGTTTCAGTCCTGCTCTTCATGGAGTCACCCTGTTTCAGTCCTGCTCTTCATGAAGTCACCCTGTTTCAGTCCTGCTCTTCATGGAGTCACCCTGTTTCAGTCCTGCTCTTCATGGAGTCACCCTGTTTCAGTCCTGCTCTTCATGAAGTCACCCTGTTTCAGTCCTGCTCTTCATGGAGTCACCCTGTTTCAGTCCTGCTCTTCATGGAGTCACCCTGTTTCAGTCCTGCTCTTCATGAAGTCACCCTGTTTCAGTCCTGCTCTTTATGGAGTCACCCTGTTTCAGTCCTGCTCTTCATGAAGTCACCCTGTTTCAGTCCTGCTCTTCATGGAGTCACCCTGTTTCAGTCCTGCTCTTCATGGAGTCACCCTGTTTCAGTCCTGCTCTTTATGGAGTCACCCTGTTTCAGTCCTGCTCTTCATGAAGTCACCCTGTTTCAGTCCTGCTCTTCATGGAGTCACCCTGTTTCAGTCCTGCTCTTCATGGAGTCACCCTGTTTCAGTCCTGCTCTTCATGGAGTCACCCTGTTTCAGTCCTGCTCTTCATGAAGTCACCCTGTTTCAGTCCTGCTCTTTATGGAGTCACCCTGTTTCAGTCCTGCTCTTCATGGAGTCACCCTGTTTCAGTCCTGCTCTTCATGAAGTCACCCTGTTTCAGTCCTGCTCTTCATGGAGTCACCCTGTTTCAGTCCTGCTCTTCATGGAGTCACCCTGTTTCAGTCCTGCTCTTCATGAAGTCACCCTGTTTCAGTCCTGCTCTTCATGGAGTCACCCTGTTTCAGTCCTGCTCTTCATGAAGTCACCCTGTTTCAGTCCTGCTCTTCATGAAGTCACCCTGTTTCAGTCCTGCTCTTCATGGAGTCACCCTGTTTCAGTCCTGCTCTTCATGGAGTCACCCTGTTTCAGTCCTGCTCTTCATGAAGTCACCCTGTTTCAGTCCTGCTCTTCATGGAGTCACCCTGTTTCAGTCCTGCTCTTCATGAAGTCACCCTGTTTCAGTCCTGCTCTTTATGAAGTCACCCTGTTTCAGTCCTGCTCTTCATGGAGTCACCCTGTTTCAGTCCTGCTCTTTATGAAGTCACCCTGTTTCAGTCCTGCTCTTCATGAAGTCACCCTGTTTCAGTCCTGCTCTTCATGAAGTCACCCTGTTTCAGTCCTGCTCTTCATGAAGTCACCCTGTTTCAGTCCTGCTCTTCATGGAGTCACCCTGTTTCAGTCCTGCTCTTCATGAAGTCACCCTGTTTCAGTCCTGCTCTTCATGGAGTCACCCTGTTTCAGTCCTGCTCTTCATGGAGTCACCCTGTTTCAGTCCTGCTCTTCATGAAGTCACCCTGTTTCAGTCCTGCTCTTCATGGAGTCACCCTGTTTCAGTCCTGCTCTTCATGGAGTCACCCTGTTTCAGTCCTGCTCTTCATGAAGTCACCCTGTTTCAGTCCTGCTCTTCATGAAGTCACCCTGTTTCAGTCCTGCTCTTCATGGAGTCACCCTGTTTCAGTCCTGCTCTTCATGAAGTCACCCTGTTTCAGTCCTGCTCTTCATGGAGTCACCCTGTTTCAGTCCTGCTCTTCATGAAGTCACCCTGTTTCAGTCCTGCTCTTCATGAAGTCACCCTGTTTCAGTCCTGCTCTTTATGGAGTCACCCTGTTTCAGTCCTGCTCTTCATGAAGTCACCCTGTTTCAGTCCTGCTCTTTATGGAGTCACCCTGTTTCAGTCCTGCTCTTCATGAAGTCACCCTGTTTCAGTCCTGCTCTTCATGAAGTCACCCTGTTTCAGTCCTGCTCTTTATGGAGTCACCCTGTTTCAGTCCTGCTCTTTATGGAGTCACCCTGTTTCAGTCCTGCTCTTTATGGAGTCACCCTGTTTCAGTCCTGCTCTTCATGAAGTCACCCTGTTTCAGTCCTGCTCTTCATGGAGTCACCCTGTTTCAGTCCTGCTCTTCATGGAGTCACCCTGTTTCAGTCCTGCTCTTCATGGAGTCACCCTGTTTCAGTCCTGCTCTTTATGGAGTCACCCTGCTCCTGTTTCAGTCCTATTTTTTATGGAGTCACCCTGTTTCAGTCCTATTCTTTATGGAGTCACCCTGTTTCAGTCCTATTCTTTATGGAGTCACCCTGTTTCAGTCCTGCTCTTTATGGAGTCACACTGTTCCTGTTTCAGTCCTGCTCTTTATGGAGTCACCCTGTCTCAGTTTCATGTGACTTTCAGTAACAGGAAGCACATCTTTTAAAACCAGCCATTCTCACTCTTCTCAGCCGTCTGCATGTGTTCCTCTTTCTGCAGTTATTGATTCTCAGTGGATTCTTTTGATTGAGTTTCAATCAATTTAACCGCAAAAAAACAATGTTTTTAATCCTTTACATTCTGTTCTTTATTTGATATCCCATTCATTCAATCAGGGTTACACACTGTGTACTTTGTGTCTGTGTGAATTTGTCCAAGTCAGATATATTTCTGGTGTATTGGATCATCGTCGACAGCGGGAAACAGTTTTGTGTTCATATTGTTGATTTATAAATCAGTCTGACAGCACATTGACTTATCAGGTTTTTAAGGGTTTCAATGAACCCCTTGTGAACCGCAGACAGCAGAACAACAACCAGGGTGAGCGCGGGCACTCGAAGTCGTGATGAACCCCTGCAGAGCATTTACAATATGCAGCACACAAGGCGGCTCATTGTGAAGCTGTTCATTTCCCTGTTTTGGTGAAGGACCAATTTTTTTAATTGCAGACCGCAAAATGATGGTCGTAAATTGAGAGAACGATCTGGTTCAACAGAAATCCTCCTCAGCCGTAAGAGGTTGTAAAGATTAGAGGCAGAAGTGAAAGACTATATACTAGACTTTCACTTCTGCCTCTAATCTTTACAACCTCTTATGTTTTGACATTGTTGATGCTTCCAGTGTTACAACATTCATTTGGATGTATGTGCGACAGCTATTGTTGTGTTTCCTGATGATCGCACATTTCCCACTGCTTCAGTCTCCGTGGGAACGCTGTGGGGATGGAGGGCGCGAAGGCTCTGGCCAACGCACTGAAGAGCAACCGGAGCCTCAAGTCACTGAAGTAAGTGTCTGTCGGGATCCAACATGTCACTGAGTGTCCAGTTTAGACGACATATAAACACATATATATATATATATATATATATATCATGTATTGCATTTGACCTGCTATACTGTGGAGAACATCGTTTTACACAAGGATGGCGAGAGAGGAAGGCAGAGCAGGAATGTCACACGCACTTTAAAACCAGAATATTCTGATATTAAATCTGTCTAAATGCATTAAATCTGGAACAGACACCTGACATGTCATGCAATGGTCTGGTGGCACGGTCTAACACACATTCTGATTAAAGATCATTTAATGTTGACAGTTAGTTGAGAGGTGCAAGATTAAACCAAAAGAAACACCAATAGCACCAGAGAGTGAAGCTCTTTCTCTGAGCGCTTGGTGGCAGCTGTCAGACTGGACCCGCTGCCCTCTCTGTACGGCTCTAATAACCCTAACGTATATTTAAATGTGTTTAAATGGCCTGACAGTCGTGGTTTGGATAGGAGACATTGTTAACATCGAGGCCACCAGCTGAGTGCGAGGGGGCGATGGTCTGCTGAGGTACAACAATAAAGCTCAGGCGCTTCATCAAACAGCCTGCTACTCTTCGTCCGTCAAATCCAGCACTTTGCATCTTTTACATAAAAAGCTATTCACTGAACATTTAATGAAAGGCAATGAATGTTTATCGTTGTGTTCATCAGTCTCCAGGAGAACTCTCTGGGGATGGACGGAGCCATCTTCATCGCAACCGCCTTGAAGGGAAACCACCAATTAACATACATCAAGTGAGTTTATATATATATATATATGTATATAAACTGTGTGTATATATATATATTAGTGCTGTGAAAAATAACGCGTTAACTCAGTTAATTCAATTACAGGTTTAACTAGTTTTTTTTTTAACGCATTTAACGCATGCGCAGAATGAGCTTCCAATCCGTCTGTTGTTGGTCGTCGGGACGAAAAAAAAGTCACTTTCAAAATGAGCTTCCAATCCACCACTTCAATCTGAACTCTGTCCGCTCTCATGCAGACGGTCTGTTCATCGGTAATGATCCTTCCGCAGGTTCACCTACGGAAACCTTGTTACGACTTTTACTTCCTGTAGATCAGGGTCTCAACACGTCGATCGCGACCTGCCAGTCGATCGCGGCGTAGTGTCGGTAGATCGCATGACATTAAAGAGATTGGCCCGCCCCTGACATGTTCTCTAGAGCACGTCTTTGTTCTTTTATTAAACTAAACGTCTGTTGTTGATCGTATCTCCACAGCAGCATGTCATTTCTGTCTCTTCGCGTTGCGTTAACACTTATCGATCTCCGTCTCGCGCGCCACAGAGCTCCGTGCGCGCGCATCGGACCGAGCAAAAAGTCACTTGTCAATCTGTCCACCTGTGTCAGTTTGAGGAAGACTAGAGGCCTTTAGATTGTGTCATGGTGGAGTTAATGGTTGACAAACAAGAGAAAATGTTCTGTTTAACCTCCTGTTACCTTTACATTTACTAACATATTTTACCCTCGTGGTCAATTTGACCCCAGCAATTAAAACCTCCAGAAAATTATTAGAATTAATATTGCTTCCCAAGTTTAAGTGTGAGGTACTTTATGTTTGTTTGTTGACTACCTAAATAGCCCTTTAAATAAATAAAAAGTTGATATTTCTGATATGTTTGACACAGTGAAAAACAGCCTGGGGTCAAATTGACCCCAAAGAACACCGACATTAAACATTGAATGGGGTCAAATTGACCCTAAAGGTAACAGGAGGGTTAAACATTCTGTTTAGGATGAAGATGTATTAATGTTCCATATGGAAGAAAACTGCTAAATAACTGCTGAGTTGCAGCACCATTGTATAGAAGAATGTATAAATGTATATATCCGTCTTTTGTCATAAATCTCTATGTTCTCACAAAATATACCGAGAATATCGGTAATATGTGATTAATCATGATTAATCCACAAAAACCTGTGATTAATCCGATTAAAATTTTTAACCGTTTCACAGCCCTAATATATATACATATATATACACATTAATATATATATATATATATATATACATATATATATTAATGTGTATATATATGTCTATATATATGTATGAGTATATATATATACATATGTGTATATACAGGACTGTCTCAGAAAATTAGAATATTGTGATAAAGTTCTTTATTTTCTGTAATGCAATTAAAAAAACAAAAATGTCATGCATTCTGGATTCATTACAAATCAACTGAAATATTGCAAGCCTTTTATTCTTTTAATATTGCTGATTATGGCTTACAGCTTAAGAAAACTCTAAAATCCTATCTCATAAAATTTTAATATTTCCTCAGACCAAGTAAAAAAAAAGATTTATAACAGCTGAGTGTTTGTCAAGGCTCAGGAAACCCTTGCAGGTGTTTCGAGTTAATTAGACAATTCAAGTGATTTGTTTAATAACCTACTAGTATACTTTTCATGATATTCTAATATTTAGAGATAGGATATTTGAGTTTTCTTAAGCTGTAAGCCATAATCAGCAATAAATCAGAATAAAAGGCTTGCAATATTTCAGTTGATTTGTAATGAATCCAGAATGCATGACATTTTTGTTTTTTTAATTGCATTACAGAAAATAAAGAACTTCATCACAATATTCTAATTTTCTGAGACAGTCCTGTATATATATATATACACATATATATATATGTGTATATATATATGTGTATATATATCCTGTATATGTGTCGTTTCAGGGACAGTTACATGTTGTATTTTGACTAGAATAAAACCTGCATGTGTTCTGCAGTCTGCAGGAAAACGGCCTCGGAGAATCGGGGGCAAAGGTCATATCTGACGCGATCCGAGCCGGCGCTCCAGGCTGTGAGGTGGACATCTGACCAGGAGCACGGCTCGCCCTGAAGAGCGGCCGGTCAGGAGGGTGGTGGGTGTCATTTAGTTCAAGCTGCATGTCGGTGCTGAACATCACTTTGTCACTGTTTCACGTATTTTAAGAGACATTCACATATTTATTCTCGTATTATTACTATAGAGGGAGCAGTCGCCAAAGGAGATTTCATTTCATTTGTTTATTTATTTGAACACATCAATCTACCCAGGAGTAAATGTGTGTGATGAACAAGGACTTGAGACGGGTTGTTAAGAGAGACGACGTACGTGAACCGAATTCTGTCGCCTCGGGTGAGAGACGGAAAGAAAGGGCACGCAGCAGTCTTCTCTGTGTAGGGGAAACCGGGGGAGGAGAGGAGCGGGGAGAGGGGGGGGGGAACGGGAACGAGACGGGAGAGGAGATGGAGAGGAGGAAAGGTTTGAGGTGCGAGCCGGCTCACACCGGGTACTTTATTGAGGGGAAATAATCGTGCTCTAATGACAGACCTGTAGATAACTGTCGTAAGAGCCCGTCGGCGGCGCCAGCGCAGCGGTCACCGTCTGCTAACCTGTCGCACTGGAGAGGACGCGGGACCACGCGTCACGATGCCCTGTCCCTCTCTTCTGACGAACGGCCCTGGTCACGGTCTCCGCGCCGACGCTTCGAGGGGGGAAACTCGAGCGAGGGCGAAGACCGAGTTAAGGGGGAGAGGAGGCGGAGATCAGTAACTCCCTCTATATGATTCCGCGATCGTTCGGGCCTGATGAATGACGCGCGTGCACATAGACAGTGGTAGCTGTTATTCTCGGCACGCGGCACCCCGGATGATGTCAGATCGATCTCCGCGGAGAGAAATGCTGGGTATTCAATAATCTAGTCTCCTCCTAAACACGCTCGAGGTTACTAGGCTCTTAGAGCGGCTGGCGGGACACTTATTAATATTCTTATTCTTAGGACAAACTCCGCGACGAGGACTCAAGTGTTATGAGTCCCTCTCTTGGTCCCGGAGCCAACCACGGCTCGGCCGAGAGCCGGAGGTCTACCAGCTGCAGCGATATCTCTCTTTTGTACAAAATGTCAGTTACCAGTGTGTGAGGAATCAGTATGTGTCCTGAGTGACGTAGATCAGTGGGTGTAGCCGTGCAGATGTCGCTCAGACTCACCTCGGGCGGCGGGTTCCGCATTCGGGTCTCCTCGTTGGGTCTCCTCGGGCGGGTTGACGGGTGAAGAAATAGGACTCACAAAAAAGTAGGTCCACGAACCGAATGTAAAGTTTTAAGACCGCAAGGCAGCCAAGTATTTTATTCAAAAAAGGAAGAAAGAAATAAACAAAGTACAATTATTAATGATTTCCCTCTCGAGCCTGACGCAAAAGTCACAAGAACTTAAAACCCTTTTCTTCAGCCTTTCAGAAAAGGAAGAAGAAAAATAGACATCGTTGCCAGGCGCCCGTGAGTTCTTCACGGACGCCTGACGCAAACCACAACCTATGAAAACCTCTTTTCTTTTCAAAACCTCATTTTCCAAAAAGCCCGTCGTTTCCTCTGTTCGTCACCTTTATACCCCCGGCCCTTCCCACTTTTACCGGATATCCGTCCCCCTCTTTGGGGAGTTGACGGGGTTTCATCCCCTCTCTTCCTGAGAGGTCCTGGAGAGACTCTCTGTCCCACATCAAAGAGGGGGACGTTGTTCCCTCCTGTCTCTGGGTACTTTGGGTCCCCCCTCTATATCCTTTCAGACTGGGTCAGACTTTACGGAGCCAGTGACAGAGACATATATCACATTATCATGTCAATGACCATTGATCTACAGGCAGGCCAACACATATGAATCCATGCATTTGATTATTCACTTCCGGAGTCTCATCCTCTCTGGCCCCTTTGATCAGGCTTTGGGCTCCTCAACACACAATCCACCAGGTCTTCATTTGAATATCACCAGAGATGCCATTGTCCTGTCTTGACCAGCCTGTTGTAAATGCCTCCTCTGACCTCTCAGGCGACACTCTCTGATCCTTTCAGACTGGTGAGACTCTCCGAGCCAGTGACCGCCAACACCTCTAACCGGGGTCAGGATAAGGAACACATTGGGAGACATATATCACATTATCCTATCAATGACCATTGATCTACAGGCAGGTTAAAACACATGAATCCAGGCATTTGAATCTCACAAGAGGTGCCATCCGTCTGGTCTTGCTCTTGCTAATCCCAGAAAAATTCGCATTTATTTGTCCTTCTTCTAACACCTCTCTTGTGAATTTTGATAAACCAAGCCCCTTTAATATTTCAATTACTTTTAGGCAAATGGTACTTAATTTGTTTCCCTTATTATCAGTTATCTGTGTTAACCCGACTACTCCTCACACCCTCTCTCGGATTAGCCACAGATACTTAACATCAAAACCTGAATCATGCTCCAACCAAAACCCCTATATGTACATAAAAAAACAAAATACAACATAAACTATTGAAAACCTTGAAATCAGTAACATAAAATGAATACCTCAATACAAGTCATATCACATATTTTTTTCTTTTCTTTTTCCCATGTTACTCACGCTCAATCACCTTGGTACCCCTCCATTGTCCCAGTGTCTCTTCCGCATCGTTGTCACCATATAATCCACATAGTCCAGAAATCAGGACCGCTAAATGTCTATGAGTTATGATTACCCATCAAGTCCAATATTCCGTTCGTAGACAAACTGTCCTGACCCGCTGTGCAATGTACAGCCGGGTCTTCTTCTTCGAACCCTCTGCACCGGGTGCAATTGAGTTCCTTCGGGGGAACCCTCTGCACGAATTACAATTGGTCCCCCCGGTCGAACAGTTCAGTTCGAAAAGGTCAGCACCGGGACGTGTCTGCCCCGGTCCTGCTTGTAGAAAAACAATGTGGGTGGAGCCCACACTGTTGTAGTGTTGACCTTGGTTGTCAACCTCGGGCCCCCTTTATGAAGCCTCATACTGCTCGATCTCTGCTGCTCCCCTGCGGTCCTGGTAGTGCCACGTCCGTTGGCTCTGCTTCCAAGAGGCAGGTCAGCTCGGGGATTCTCGAAACGCCGTTGGCCTTGGTGGGATCTGTGACAGTCTGTCTTGATCCCCAGGTAGAGGTCGGAACGTCACTGCATGCGCTGCTCGGTCTTCAGGAAGACGGATCACTGGTTCTGGTCACAGGATGCACATGCAGGGCTTCTCTCTCGATCTTTCAGATCCAGGCTTCGCTGTGTGGATGACGCGAACAGCCCTGGACCTGCTTGACATTGGGATTCATGGTGCTCCCATTCTGGGCGGAGGGTTTGAACTTGTCAAAGTACCGATGGGTGATGTGAGGTTAAAACAATAAACACAAAAGCTAATAATAAAGAATATATCAAAGAAAAACAGAAAGCTAGTTATAGAAACCTTCTGTTGGACTAATTAATGCATTTTTTTTTTTTTTTTTTTTTTTTTTTTTTAAACATAAAATGGAAACAATCGTAAAAAATTAAAATATAAAAAATTAAAATAATAAAAAATATTAAAATATTAAAATGTAAAATAATACAATTAAAATTAAACATTTAAACAGTCAGGTCCCTTTTAAGGCCAGGTTTATGAGCAAATGATTCTGTACGCGACTTCCAATTCACGGTGCTCTCCTATTAGATAGCCGCCAGCATCAATGATTTACTGAAATTCTATTAAACGACATAACTGGTTCAAAAGTAAACTCCCCTCAGGTGACAAGGTCACCCTGTGAGAGAAACAAAAAGGTCAACAGGTCGCCCGTCCCCAAAATTCAAAACATAAGAGTTACCCGTTTAAACATTTACCATTAACTGGCTAAAAGTGATAAAAAATTGAAAACAAAAACAAAAATCCACACATTCAGTCGATCAGTCAGTTCGTTAAAAATGTCTTAAAAACCTGTCAAAAAATTGTTGTTTTACCTGTCATCAGGAGATCCTGTTTAAGAGAACCGCTGCCCCTAACACCCTCTCTCCTTTCCTCGCGCCCCTCGTCCTGTTCTTAAGGAACATCTGTGGGAGGCGCTCTCCTACCTGTCTCTTTAGTACCAGGTGCAAATCTCACCTTGGGAGACCTACCCCTGGTCCGCACGAGCCGATTCCTCGGGCTCGCACCTGTTGAATGTAGTGCCCTTGCTAGAGCCACTACGCAATATTTTAACACACGGAACAATATGATAATGGTGTGTTTGATGACATAACATATCCCCTTCAGAATTTTAGCCGTGATGTATCGGGCTAAGGGTAACAAACCTAATTTATGCAGCAGACCAATTATGGCAACCAATATCACCATAATCAGAACAGGTATCAGATATTTCCGCCACCAGAAATATCCTGGGAGGTCAAAACAATAAACAAAACTGAATAAAAGTATCAAAGAAAAATAGGACGCTCGTCCTTAAATCGTCTATCAAAGTTATTATTGGGTCGTTACAACATAACGCCCCATTACTGTTTTTAGGCCAAACGTGGTAACGCAGGGCCCATAAAAATCAGGCGACAGGAGGGGAGGCCCTCTCTGGCTAAACCCACAGGGGGTTTGGCTGCCTGTGAGAGACAATTTCAGGTTACTCAGGCTTTCGCCTTCCCCAATTTAGTCCCCCGAGCAGCTGAGCGTCCACATGGCTTGTGTTGTGTGTGTGGTCAGGTCACCGATGTCAAGTTCAGGTTCAGGATTGATGGGATAAGGACTTGCCATTCGACTTAAGTCGCTACTGGTAGCTTTCTTAAACCCATCTCCCATGGCACATTGCTGACATCGTGATCTGACCTGTGTTGTGTGTGTGTTCAGAGCAGGGATGCCGATCATGTTTCAGAACCTTTAGAATCTTCTCATGACCCACATGCCCTAGTCCTTCGTGCACTTCAGTGACCACCTGATAGGCATCGTCAGGCGGCACCTTAGTGAGTGCGTCTTCTCCCTTCCATCCCGGTGGAAATTTCAGGGAGAGTTTGGCCACCTTGAGTCGTGTCTGGGCCATTAGGTTCACTTGTCTATTACCTTTCTGATCGTAATCTCTAACGTCGGTGTGACTATTAACATGATTCCAATCTAGGTACATAGAACCAGTTATTTCTGCTATCCGACTCCACAAATGTGCGTGGGCGAGTGGTTCACCCTATACATTGGTAAAATCTCTTTGTTTCCAGTACTCCAATTCTTGAGTACCCGCTTTGTAACAGTAATCACTGTCAGTTACAAGTCTTGGTTTAGAAGTGTTGTTCTTCTTAGCTGCTAAGAGGCCTTCCAAAAAGGCATTTACCTCAGCCGTCTGAAAAACGTTCGCTGCATTTTTGTTGCCCATTGGCAGCCGGAGCCAACGACACGCATCTACCCCCAGGTAAAACACGTCTTTAGCTGTGACTGCGGATCAATGGGTATCGACCAAAATCCATTGCTTAAATCCAAGCTGGTCTTGTATCGTTTCTGTGGGAGAATTCATAGTGCGGGAAGGATTAATTAAATGTCGGGCGTGGAGTACGATCGTTTGTTTAGCTCGATGAGGTTGTGGACTAATCGATTGGTGCCGTCTGGCTTTGGAACCCCATCACGGGAGATTAGTGGGCGGGTTCTGCACCTTGCGATAATCTCCAGCTGTTCTAGCTCCTGGATGGTTTGTCTAAGCTCTTTTTGATCTCGGGTTTAATCGGTATTGGGATTGTCTGGGTGGCATTCCTCCTTGAATGGAATGTGTGTACTTGGGCGTATCCGACATCATTTTGAACCGGGCGTAAGTTCCTCGTTTGAGTACTTCTCTCAGTTTCTCGGGTTCGGGAGGTTAGTCTTGGCTACCTGGTCTTGGATCTGGGTCTCGATGTTAACCTCCTTTAGGTAAGCTATTTTACGGCATAATGGTAGGTCTTTTAGCGCCAATTAATCTATCGCGGCCTTGAACCCCGATCAGGCCACAGTGCTTAATTTCTTTTAACATTACTTGATTCCGTCGGCTAATTCAACGGAGATTCTGTTCCCTGTGAACATGCCCTGAGGCTGAACGGACAGGTCTGCTCCTGTGTCTACTCTGTAGCCGTCCCCTTTAAAATCTGCGTTTAAATTTCCGCACCGTTCTCCCAAGTATACTCTCTCAACATCTCTAAGATCGGGTGTGGTTCTTCTTGGGGTGTTCCTCGTCCCAGTCCTCCTGCTGCTTCCGTAGACTGTCCTTTTCCTCCTTGCTCATGGCCTGATAGGTGGCGTTGTCGACTCGGGGTCTTCGGGTCTTTTCGGCGTTTGATGGTAAGTTTTGACTGGGGTCGGACGGTTGCCCTGTGGCCCCTGCAGGTATTGACCTCAAGGAAGGTTTTCGCGAAGTCGGTTCTCTGAGGATAAGTCTGATGTTGTTGTTGTCTCTGAGGGATAAGTCTGATGTTGTTGTTGTCTCATTACTCTGAAAAAAACCCGTGTACGCGGGATCGGTCAGAATTTCGTGGGGAACCATGCTTCTGCACCGGGTGAAGAATGCGAGGTCCGACTCACCCTTGTAACGCTCGGGGATCAGGTACTTTAATTCCTTGGGGCCTATGTTGGGGTGGGTCAGACCTGACCCCTGTGTGGAGTTGGGCAGTAGCAAGGAGTTACTTTCGAGCCTAATGTCGGGTGGGGGCTCTGTTCCGGGGTTTGGGTCCGCCAACGTCGGGTAGGGTTTCTGCGGGGCTGGGGGGTTGTCTGCTCGCTGGTCCGACGCCGGTGGGTTTTGAACGTGGTTCTGTACGGCTTCATCTCTTCTTACTGCTCCTGTTCGGTACCAGTCGTATCCGGCCGATAGGTATGAATCCTTCCATGGTCGGGGAAGTCGGGGCTGTTCTAACACTGTGTTGGCTGATGGAGCGGCCTGGGAATATTGAGCTTCGGCTTGCGTCACTGGGTACCATGGGGCCAAGGGCTCGGTGGGATGGACAGGATTACTAGCGATGTTTGGTGGGTCGCTAAAGGTGGTCCTTGGGTTATAGGGGTAGCCTTCGGGCGTATACCAGGTTGGTTCCTGGGCAGGAGCCTGTCGGGGGTCATACTGTCTCCTAGCTATGGGCTTGGCTCGTGGATGATTGCCCCGGGAGATGGGTGCTAGAGTGGGCGCAAAGCTCACACTGCGGGCCTCACGCGGGTTTTGGGATGGATCAGGACGGATCGGGTCTCCCCGGTCCTGGCCTTTGTCTCTGGGAGTTGAGGTCAGAGGAGGGTCAGTCAGGTTAAGTCTCCCTATGTCGGGTAGCCAGCTGTGACGGGACGGTCTTATGTCTTGCGCCCGGAGTGGGTGGGGCGTTGGGCTTCTAGGGGGTAGGTTTCTTTCTTCTCCCTCACTGTCGGATTCCTCAGTCGACTTGCAGCTGTCTGCGTAGGCCTCTTCTAGCTGGGCCTTCAAGTAGGTTTTTAAGCTGGGGGTGTCCACTAATACACAACAGCCACTAGGCCGGATCTATACAGAATGTGACACTTGACTATGAAAAATTGTATTTTAATTTCTATATTTAATAAGTATCTAATACTTTCTAGGCTTGAATTCGCAATCTTTAACTGAGTCGGAGGAACAGCTTCTCACCCCGTGTGGGAGGAATCATCTATTAAATGGCCATCCGTCGTCCAACAGAGTCTCAATTACTTATCCAACCCAATCTAACTTTATTTATCTTTACTGGTTATGATAAATGCAATTGATCCTATCTATGGCCCTTGCTCTGCGATTAGACTCCACAAATGCGCGTGGGCGAGTGGTTCGCCTAACATTCTCCTGACCTCGGCTTCATGGTCTGGGTTTGTGGTGAGTAGGGGTTCGTGTAGAGTCAACAAGGGACCTCGTCCTAGGGCGGGGTCTATCTGATCCGGGGCTTTCACCTCGATTAGGAATCTGGTCGTCCCTAGTGTGAACGTGTCTGTCACGTCGGGTCCCGAAAAGTCCGCTTCCAGTAACGCTCGGTTGGTTGGGGTCGGACGGGTCCGCCACGTCTGGCGGGATGGGGTGTGGGGTTTGGGAAAGTGTCGAGGGCTCTAGGACGGAGGCCCACATTTGGTACTCTGTCCGGTCCTTAAGGCACAATAGTATGTTCAAATGACGGCCGTGTTTTTCCCATGAGTGAGTGAAAGCGGCCTTAGAGTCGTTGGCTTGGTAGTTCAGTGGTTCGCCCCCGAAGGGAGGCATTATGAGGTAATTGGGTTCGTCCATTCTGACTAGTTCTATGGCGTGTAGAAACATGGCATCGTAGGCCTCGCCTAAGGCATAGATTGGATCATGAGTTGCCGCGTCTTGTCGTGGTACAAGTACGGTGTGTAGGACAGTGGAAATGAGTGGGTTGTTACTTTCCCGAGTGGTCACCACTGAGTTCTGAGCGAAAGGTCCTTGGTTCCTCCTCAGCTCTTCTCGAGACTCGTCTTGCATGCGGTCCCCTGTCATTCGTCGGATTTCTAAAGACACGCCACTATCATGATGGAGGTTAGCGTTGGCGGGATTCACCAACATGCATGGGTGTTCTATGGCTAAGTCCTGCAACCTTGTCTGGAGGAGGGTCAGCTGACCTTTGCCTCCAGTGGCTGCTCTAAGTTCACGTTGGGGCGTGGCCGGGTAGTCCGGTTCAGTCTGTCTGGCGTTGTGGTCTTTATAGGCGGGGGGTGCGGAGGGGTTCTCGGACTCCATGAAGTCCCTTAAATAACTTCCCGGTCCCTGTAATTATGGGGTTGGGCTCTAACATCTTCGTTGGCCTCGTGGTGCGGGTGTAGGTTCCCCTTCGATGCCACTGGCATCGAGAATTCTGACGCCCGTCGTCCATCTTTGGGTCTGTGGTTTCCTAGTCTTAGTCCTATGGATATAGTTTAGAGTATCATCTGGGGAACTGTTTAACAAATCAAAATTGGTATTAGGTTGTGGACTTCGTACTGCCCTGCTGCGGGTGGTGTGGGTACACCGGTAGTGATTTGTTCTTTGATTTAAAATAGAAGCCTATTTTGAACGTGTTACTCTTGACGCCAAACTGAAATTTGCAATCAATAGATCAACCTGAACAAAACGCCTCATATGAATCAGGTCACTAAATCAACTTCAAGTCAATAGATCAAATCAAAGTCAAAAAATCAAATTAAACTAAAGTTATTGGTCATTTAGATTTAAACTATCAATTAATTTAAAGTCAATACAGTGTGTTCCTTGAACACTCACAGCCTAGTAGGATCACACCTGTTCAAGGTAGTCCCACTCGCTTTGGAAATCAAAGAAGGATATGTTATCCTATTCTAGGTTACTGGTATATTTTCCTGTTTAACTAGGACATCGCAGTGTCCATAAACTGCTATTCTGATGTTGATATCATTTAGGATGAAGCACAATGCATTTGACAACAGCCTGTTGGGAAGAGGGGGGGAAAGCAATGTAAACAAAGCTCCAGCATGGAACCCACTGCAGCCTCCTATCGGGATTTAGTCATATATTTATTTCCACATGTCCTGGGGGAACACAAGGATTGTTTATCCAACACTGCCAGATTTATAGTAGATGGTCAAAACAACACTGCCGTTATTACAATATTATTCACGCCACCCTGCACATCAATATGCACAATAATGGAAGAGGAGACCAGTATCTGGGCGGTCCATCTGCGGGGAGTAAAGTGGGACGTCACTTCCAGCCGTGGTGACGATTTCGTCCGGCCCCTTTTATTTTTTTTATTTTTTTTCCCTCTCAGCCTCCGCTCAGACCGCGCACATCTCTTCCAAATAAAAAGGCTGTGATCCCACGCACACACCTCTTTACTTTGTTTGTGGAAATCCAGAAGGATTTCGACCCTATCGTGTTTTAGATTAATTGTTACAGCCGCAGTCTGGTTAGAACGGCGTCACTATATCCAATCACACCCACACACGTCAGTCGGAATAAATGGTGATACGCTCACTCTGTTCATTCACGGTTAGTTATTTAAACACACATGCCTAGCGACGGCTATCTCCGAGCGGGGAGCCTAACTCATCGGCTTGTGTTTAAAGTTTTGTAATTAAATTCTATTAATTACAAGTACTAGGAGAGTTTTGTGCCTTTTTCGTCCCTTCAGTTCCTGAGCCTTTATCGCACTGAGGATCAGCTCAGCTGGGCTTTCTCTGTGCCAATAACGCATTTTAGGGTTAAGCTGGGTTTTAGACGGAGACGAGCGTAGAAATTTACGCTCGCCAAGCGGGTTTTCCAACGAGCTAGGTAACTCTTCAACCTATTGCGCACTGATTTATTCACTCCATGCTAACTGCCTTTAAAACGCCCGCGCGTGAAGTACTTCTAGTTTTAAAGTTTCCTCCTCTCCGAACTACCAAAACGCTGAAAATCGATCGGTACCGCGTTAATGGACGGTTCCTTTTCCAGGAAAAGGACGGCCAGATTACGGGCTTCGATTGCCCTGATAAACAGGTGGAGTGCCTCGGTGAGTAGGGCAGAGGACAGATAATGGGTGTTTGCCGGCACGGGTGCAGAACATACAGTTAGTCCGAATGCTCCCGAAATCACCGGTTACCTTCTCTGGCTCAGTAAATAAATCAATTCAGTTCGTTTTCACTGGTTTCATACAGTTTTCGTCGGGGAGGGTTCGTGTGTTTTAACCTGAGAGAGAAGAATCCGCTCCTTGTGCTCGAAGTTAAAATAAGATTTCAAACGTGAATCGTTATTTTCCATTTAATTAACCGCGTATTGATTAATTAAGGTATGATACACAAGCCTATCTACCTCTCAGGTCCCTGTTCGGGCGCCATGTTAAGAGAGACGACGTACGTGAACCGAATTCTGTCGCCTCGGGTGAGAGACGGAAAGAAAAAGGCACGCCGCAGTCTTCTCTGTGTAGGGGAAACCGGGGGGGAGAGGAGCGGGGAGAGGGGGGAACGGGAACGAGACGGGAGAGGAGATGGAGAGGAGGGGGAAAGGTTTGAGGTGCGAGCCGGCTCACACCGGGTACTTTATTGAGGGGAAATAATCGTGCTCTAATGACAGACCTGTAGATAACTGTCGTAAGAGCCCGTCGGCGGCGTCCAAGCGCAGCGCGTCACCGCGCGTCTGCTAACCTGTCGCACTGGAGAGGACGCGGGACCACGCGTCACGATGCCCTGTCCCTCTCTTCTGACGAACGGCCCCGGTCACGGTCTCCGCGCCGTACGCTTCGAGGGGGAACGGGAAACTCGAGCGAGGGCGAAGACCGAGTTAAGGGGAGAGGAGGCGGAGATCAGTAACTCCTCTATATGATTCCGCGATCGTTCGGGCCTGATGAATGACGCGTGCACATAGACAGTGGTAGCTGTTATTCTCGGCACGCGGCACCCCGGATGATGTCAGATCGATCTCCGCGGAGAGAAATGCTGGGTATTCAATAATCTAGTCTCCTCCTAAACACGCTCGAGGTTACTAGGCTCTTAGAGCGGCTGGCGGGACACTTATTAATATTCTTATTCTTAGGACAAACTCCGCGACGAGGACTCAAGTGTTATGAGTCCCTCTCTTGGTCCCGGAGCCAACCACGGCTCGGCCGAGAGCCGGAGGTCTACCAGCTGCAGCGATATCTCTTTTGTACAAAATGTCAGTTACCAGTGTGTGAGGAATCAGTATGTGTCCTGAGTGACGTAGATCAGTGGGTGTAGCCGTGCAGATGTCGCTCAGACTCACCTCGGGGGCGGCGGGGTTCCGCTTTCGGGTCTCCTCGTTGGGTCTCCTCGGGCGGGTTGACGGGTGAAGAAATAGGACTCACAAAAAAGTAGGTCCACGAACCGAATGTAAAGTTTTAAGACCGCAAGGCAGCCAAGTATTTTATTCAAAAAAGGAAGAAAGAAATAAACAAAGTACAATTATTAATGATTTCCCTCTCGGGAGCCTGACGCAAAAGTCACAAGAACTTAATAAACCCTTTTCTTCAGCCTTTCAGAAAAGGAAGAAGAAAATAGAAATAAAGACGTCAGGCGCCCGTGAGTTCTTCACGGACGCCTGACGCAAACCACAACCTATGAAAACCTCTTTTCTTTTCAAAACCTCATTTTCCAAAAGCCTCGTTTCCTCTGTTCGTCACCTTTATACCCACGACCCTTCACACATTTACCGGATATCCGTCCCCTCTTTGGGAGTTGACGGGTTTCATCCCCCCTCTCTTCCTGAGAGGTCCTGGAGACTCTCTGTCCCACATCAAAGAGGGGACGTTGTTCCTCCTGTCTCTGGGTACTTTGGGTCCCCTCTATATCCTTTCAGACTGGGTCAGACTTTACGGAGCCAGTGACAGAGACATATATCACATTATCATGTCAATGACCATTGATCTACAGGCAGGCCAACACATATGAATCCATGCATTTGATTATTCACTTCGAGTCTCATCCTCTCTGGCCCTTTGATCAGGCTTTGGGCTCCTCAACACACAATCCACCAGGTCTTCATTTGAATATCACCAGAGATGCCATTGTCCTGTCTTGACCAGCCTGTTGTAAATGCCTCCTCTGACCTCTCAGGCGACACTCTCTGATCCTTTCAGACTGGTGAGACTCTCCGGAGCCAGTGACCGCCAACACCCTCTAACCGGGGGTCAGGATAAGGAACACATTGGGAGACATATATCACATTATCCTATCAATGACCATTGATCTACAGGCAGGTTAAAACACATGAATCCAGGCATTTGAATCTCACAAGAGGTGCCATCCCGTCTGGTCTTGCTCTTGCTAATCCCAGAAAAATTCGCATTTATTTGTCCTTCTTCTAACAGGGTAGAGATGTGTTGAGTGGCATCGTGTTCATATGTGAAAACACACCAGGACAAAGTGGAGCGGCAGTCCTAATGTAAACGTCAATCTGTACTTTTGCTCTATTTGCACATTTAATCTGGTGTATAACAATAAAGTGACACTGACATTTAAACGGTTATTTTCCACTTTGTCATTCTAACGAGGGCAGAGATCTGTAAGATACGTGTTCGCCAATCAGATATCTGATGAGGACCCAACTACCTCTTTGTCATTTTATTTAAAATGTCCTCATAGAAAGTGTGTGTGTGTGTGTGTGTGTGTGTGTGTGTGTGTGTGTGTCAAGGGTAGGCTAGGATTGTTATGCTCTTCAGTTGATTAATAGATGATTTGAAGATGCTTTTTTAATGAAAAGTTAACTTTTGGCTCTTGTGGTTTAACTCACACGCTACAGACATAATTCAAGCTTGATTGGTTCACATCAATATAGCAAGATATTACAATCCAACCGACATGTTGCCAACGCCCGTCGTCGTACAGCTCATTGCTCTGCCTGGATAGTTAGAAATGTGTTTCTTGGGAATTTTGATATTCATCCACATGTTAATTTTCAGAATAGTTCGTCCCTCTGAGCCGAGGAGCTCCTGTCTCCCGCTCACCTCCATCGTATAGCACCCACAGGTCTGACCTTGTGGATCAAATTCATGTCTGGACAACATTTCCTGACGATCCATCCAATAATTGTGTTGAAATGTGACGGCACAAACAAGAAAACACACACAATTCAATTCAGTTTCAATTCAGTTTATTTGTATAGCCCAATTTCACAAATTACAAATTTGTCTCGGAGTGCTTTACAATCTGTACACATAGACATCCCTGCTTTAAAACCTCACATCGGACCGGAAAAACTCCCAAATAACCCTTCAGGGGAAAAAAGGAAGAAACCTGTGGAAAAACTGGAGGAGAGCAACAGAGGTCCTCTCAGGATGGACAGATGCAATAGATGTAATGCAGAAGGTAATGTTATTGCAGAAGTTGACAGATATCTAAATTAAAAATGACAGAGTCAATGAATAGATATGACAGGTATATTCCATGAATATGGAGATTCCTACGATCATAGTAGGTGATGGCGGTGGGATGGAGGAGGCGGAACCTCCGCGATCCATCAGGCGGAGTCTCTCAGCCAGGTAGGAGGAGGAGTGGGCAGGAGCAGGAATCTCAACAGTGGCGGTCTCAGCAGGACAGTGGATGAGTCAACAGGTGATAGGATTTCACGACGAATTACTCGCATGGTCCATGAATCAGCGCGAATGGGATCTATGCTGTCTCATAGGCGTCCTCGTAGTAGTTGCCCATGTGACGAGAGATGATCCATCCTTATGAGAGAAGAAAGCGAGATAGTTAGTAACATGTCTGATTGAGATGAACATTCATCCTTAAGGAGAAAAAGAGGAATGGGTGCTCAGTGCATCCTACGCGTCCCCGGCAGCTATAAGCCTGCTTGGCATATCAAGGGGCTGGACCAGGGCAAACCTGATTCAGCCCTAACTATAAACTCTGTCAAGGAAGGTCTTAGAAGTCTACTACTTAAAAGCGAGGGTGACTGTGTCTGCCTCCGGACTGAGTGGAGCTGGTTCCATAAAGAGGAGCTTGACGCTAAAACTCTGACCATTCTACTTTTAAAACTCTAGGAACTAGATAGTCCCACATGTTTAGTGACATGACTCTGGTAGACAATATGGTTACTAGCTCCTTAAAGATGTGATGGAGCATCATAATCAGGCACATAAGGTTAAGAAGAATTTTAAAAGTGATTCTTGATTTAGGAGCCAGTGCAGGCAACTAGTGCAGGAGTGATGTGATCTCTTTTCTTTAGTTTAGTAGAACCGAGCTGCAGCATTCTGGACCAACTGGAGGGACCTAGAGATTTATTGAAACACGGCCTGATAATAAGGGTTGCAGTAATCAGTCTCGAAATGTGACAACGTAGACAATTTTTCATCTTTTTGAGACAAGATGTGCTGATTTTGGAAATATTACGTAGATGAAAAAATGCAGTCCTTGAGATTTGCTACGTGGGGTTAAGGACAAGTCGATCAAAGATAGCAGATTCTTTACGGTATTGTTGGATGCCAGGGCAATGCCGTCTACAGAATCCATCACCAGATAATTGATCTCTGAGGTGCTCAGGGCGATTAAAATTAACTGGTTTTGTCTGGAGTTTAACATCAAGAAGTTACGGAGGTCATCATGTTTTTATGTCTTTAAGACATGCTTGAATGAATTTTATGAGTTGGTTTGCTTCTCCTCTGGTTTTTTCGATCGAATACTCAAGTTGAGTGTCATCTGCATAATAATGAAAGTTTATGGAGTGTTTCCTGATAATATTGCCCAAAGGAAGCATGTATAGGTAAAATAAAGTTGGTCCAAACATCGGAACCTTGTGAACTCGTGACTCCGTGTTTAACGTTGAGTAGTTGCTCAGGCGCCATCGTTTACATAAATAAGGAAAACTGGGATCGATCACAATAATAATGATTTAAACCAAATTAGTGCCGTGCCTGAAATGCCATCGACTGCTCCAGTCTCTGTAACAGGATGTCATGGTCAATGGTATGAATGCAGCACTATAGATTACAACAAGAGACAGGACAGGAGAAAGTCCTTTATCTGCTGCCATTGAGAGGTCATTTGTAATTTTTCACCAGTGCCGTCTAGGCCTCGTTGTGGTGTTTTCTAAATCCTGATTGAAATTTCTCAAATAAACTGTTATGATAGAAAAGTCGCACAAATGATTTGCTACTCACCACTTCTCAAGAATCTTGGAGAATCTTGGGGAGGTTAGAGGATCGAGGTCTAGAGTTATGGTCTGGTGTACTCTGGATCCAGAGTGGGCTTCTTCAGGAGAGTTTAATAACAGCCACCTTGAAGGAGGTGTAGTCATTGGCGGGCCTGTTAGCAGAGACACATTGATTGATAATATCTAAGAGAGCCGCCAATTAAAGGCAACACGCCTTAAGCAGCCCCAGCCTAAACTCGGGATGGGGTCAAGAGAGACAGGGAGTAGTTAGTGTTAAAGTAGAAACCGTTGAAGATAATTAGTCACGGTTGGTCACGATGGGAAAAAAAAGCCCTCCAAATATACACCAGGGCATATAGCGGTCCAAGGCCATTCCACTTGAGGACAGATTGGCACTGGTTATGGCAAGAGAATATTAATCTTGTCCTAATAGTTAAAATCTTCATTAAAAAAGTTCATAAAGTCATTACTACTAAGGTTTATAGGAATGCTCGGCTCCTTAGAGGTGCTGTGACTCTGTCACTACAGTGCTACAGTGCTGAGAGAAAAGAGAAACCTGGGTTGTTTTAATTTTTCTATTACTGATGAGTAATAGGCTGCTCTACAATTACGCTGGCCTTCTTATATGAGCCTTCTTATATGTTTTAAAGACTATCTCGCCAAACTAAAGCGGGATTCTTCGAGATTAGTTGAACGCCATATGCTCAAGCTTTACGTGACGCTTGCTTTAGTTTACGGTCTGATTTACTAGGAGCAGAAGCTCCTTCTCTCTTCCTGTCTTCTTCTTCAGAGGGGCTATCGAGTCAGTGTCAGTGTCATTTCGGCGCGAGCCTGTGGCACTGTGCTTTTCATCAACAAGATGATCAATCTGGGACGGACTAAGGGACCAGGGAGTCCTCCTGTTATATTGAGACGCGTATTAATCGGAAGATCAAATAGGAATCGCTTCTTGTTAACTACTACTCACTGTCAGTTAGACATCTGTAGAAACTTTTGACTAACGGAGTACACTGCAGTACCGTAGTATAAATTCAAAAGGTATGAGGTCTGGTCTGACAGAGAGTTCTGTGGGAGCGTTTCAAATGCTCAACAAATGTCAACGCCCATAAGTAAGAACAAGATCAAGCGTGTGGCCAAAGCTGTGAGTGGGTTTCTGGTACTTTCTGTAGAAGCCAATCAAGAAACGAGTCAATGAATGCAGCACTGGCAATCATTATCAACATCCACATGGATATTATCAACATCCAATAATCCAACAATAATAATCCTTTATCGGTTTTAAGAACCAAACTTGATATAAATCTGAGAATTCAGATATACCTGAAATGGACCTGGTGGCCGTACTGAATCACAAATCGAATTACTGTAGTGTTTTCCAGGTTGGATGTGAAAGACTAAGAACAAGGCTTTCAAAGTGTGTGTAGAATTGGGGTGTAGTTTAGGGTTAGGTTTAATTAAGGTTTAGGATTAGTAGGCTCGATTCAAGATGGTTGCTACTCCACCCCCCTCGATTGCCGTGCCTCGAGGAATGTCGAGTATTAATGACTTGGAGGAATATATGAGGGAGACATTCTTTCATGGCTCAGCCAGGTTTCAGTTAGGCTCAACATAAATCAATGTGATTACCCAGCATAAATCAATGTGGTTCTGATATTAAATCATTTAGTAACACAGCTTTAGATGACAGAGATCGAATATTTAGGAGACCACATTTAATAGACCTATTTTGTTGCACTGCTGAAATAATGGTGTTAACTTGTATAAGGTTATTGTGTACGACTCCTCTTCTGCTTACTTTTGATTTATTTAATTGAAGTGGCCGTGGGACAGACACAGCCTATTTTGTTGCACTGCTGAAATAATGGTGTTAACTTGTATAAGGTTATTGTGTACGACTCCTCTTCTGCTTACTTTTGATTTATTTAATTGAAGTGGCCGTGGGACACACACAATCAATCCTGTCCTGGGATGCATAGGTTCAGAGACCTGATGTTGAAAAGTGTGCACCACCTACCACACGTGTCCGTCTGACACACTAAAACAGACAGATGGATAGAGACACATTTATTCATGGTAGTGGGAGTGTAAATAACGATTGTGTATGTGCACTTATTTTCATATTGATTTAGATTTATAAATCACGTGTTCGACTTTGTCGTACAAATGCAGTGTTCATATGCATACGAGTCCAGGAGATGCATTTTTCTCCCCCTATAATCATGTGGAAGATTCAACCAGCATTCAAGACCAAAGATATTTATTCTAGATTTGTCATTTTACATTCTCACTATATTTCAGTTGTCATCATTGGATGCATACACAATCCTAAGTTTGTATTCAGTCTATAAGTCCACAACATACCAAATATATTGAAACTGTGAAGACATTCTTTGTTATAAGAGACACTTGATCTGCCTCATGGATGGTGGAGGTCTGGATGGTGGAATATGCCGACTACCAACTCTTCATCCACTCTGTCATCTTCATTGTGTTGTTCCTGTGTTTTAATTAGTGTGTAATGATTCCTTCTGGTCACATGACATCTATTACACCTGTCCATCCTGGAGAGGGATCCTCCTCTGTTCTCTCCTCAAGGGGTCTGACCTTTTACCCTGAAGGGTTGTTTGGGAGTTGTTCCTGATCCCATGTGAGGTCAAAGGTCAAAGGTCAGGGATGTCTATGTGTACAGATTGTAAAGCACTCGGAGGGGAATTAGTAATTTGTGAGAATGGGCTCTGATATATCATATCTTATCATATCATATTATATCATATATCATAACAGATCATATCTTATCATATCATATTATATCATATCATATCAGATCATATCTTATCATATTATATTATATCATATCATATGTCTTATATCATATTATATTATATCAGATCATATTATATCATATATCATATCTTATCAGATCATATTATCATATATCATATCGTCCAAAATGCCTTAGTTTCTCTTTCTCTTCCTGTTTGCTCCGACTGAGAACTACATTACCCAGAAGCGCCAGGGAACGCAATGACGTCATACGCGTCGTCCTGTGCTTGGTAACGGCGGATGCTGGAGCGGGAAGACATGGCGTTACCTGCTGCTCGAAGTTAAATCCCGACTTGTTCTCTCCTCGGTGAAGTTACCCTTGAGAACCGGAACCAGCCCGGACGTGAAGCACGTGCGTTCTCGGTCTGCTCGACCGGAACCGGAGAAGAAGCGTTTCCGGTCCGTTAGCCGCTTCTTTAGCTGAAAGCTCACCTGCTGGAGGTAACGAGTCGGAGCGAGCTGAGCCAGCAGCAGGTGGCTCCCCCGACCCACACCCGCGGTACCGATGGCCTCGACAGGTAAACACACAACTGTAAAGTCGCTACGTGCAGTGACGTCACAGTATTCAGACTTCAAGCCATCGCCTGTAACGAAAGTTCACGCCAGTGTGAGTGACTGTTACTTTACTGTTGTGACGTCACAGGTTGGCAGCATCCTTACGTCAACATATTCAAACACGTCAAAGTGGAAGACTGGAAGATGTCTGCAAAAGAGGGGGACGTGTCATCACACACGGTAACCATGGCGACCCACTGTCCTCCTCGTGATGTGTTACTTTACCCACGAACCTTATGTTGCATGTCAAACTGCTGGAGGCTAGAAAGCGTCTGCTCAGTGTGGAGAGGCGTCCACGTAAAGCCCTGAAACATAATCCTCTCATCTGGTGGAGGGTGATGGTGAAGTTTGGAGTATCAACAGGTTTCAGACCAAAGTTGGTTTGACTATATCTGGATTAAAACACAGATTAGCACTTCAGTGGCTCTTAAATGTCTCTTACTTATTTACTTGTGGTACTTTTGTAGTTTGACTTTCTTGAAGAAATGTTACTTTCTGTATTCTTGTTGTTCTGAGTTTGTACTCTTGGTTGATTCACTTATTGTAAGTCTCTCTGGATAAAAGCGTCTGCTACATGTGATGTGATGTAATGTAATGTAATGTAATGTAATAATTTATGTCCACTTCTGCTGAAACCCCAGGACAAGAGTCTGAAGTGCTCCGTGTTCAGGATCAGGGGTCCTGTTCCTGCCAGCAGCTTCATCCTGGTGCCCAGGAGCAGCCGCCGGTCTCTGGGGCTGGCAGGACGCTACTTCTACCTGCTCTTCAGGCCGGCTCCGGGCAGGTCCTTCGTGGTCCACCTGGATGTTTCTGTGAAGGTATCCGACCGGACCGAGTGTCCTGAGCATGTGGACGTGTGATGAAATCAAGTGTGTTGATATACCTACGCTGTCCCAACAGGACTGGGATTGTTTTGATTTATTCAGGGGACTAATCCACATGTTCTGCTTTTTTATTATTATCATTTTGTTTCTATTGTGGGAGATCTGAACCGTAGATGATGCCATCTTAGAACAATTCAAAAGAAAACCCCAGAAGCTTACCGGTACTTTGCTGTGAACTATTCAACCCGTATTTCCTATAAATGTATGCATGTGAAGATGATCGGTGTGGACGCGTCCACCATCTCCTGGATCACTGACTACCTCACAGGCAGACCACAGCTTGTCAGAATGGGCCGTGTGCTGAACGGGGGTCAGTGATGCTGGAGCCCCACAGGGAACTGTTCTGTCTGCCTTCCTCTTCACCCTGTACACCAGTGACTTCCAGTACAACACGGAGCCATGCCATCTGCAGAAGTACTCTGATGATTCTGCAGTGGTCGGGTGTATTAGGGATGGACGGGAGGAGGAGTACAGGGCAGTGGTGAGTGACTTTGTAAAGTGGGCCGATGAGAACCACCTGCGGCTGAACGTGGCCAAGACCAGAGAGATGGTGGTGGACTTCAGGAGGAAGAGCTCCTCCCCCTCTGAGTGTCCTGGGAGTGGACGTGGACATGGTGGAGGAGGACCAGTACCTGGTGGAGGAGGACCAGTACCTGGTGGAGGAGGACCAGTACCTGGGCGTCTCCATCGACAGCCGACTGAACTGGAAGGCCAACATCAACGCTGTGTACAAGAAGGGAGGAGTCGACTCTTTTTCCTGAGGAAGCTTCGATCCTTCAACGTGTGCAGCAAGATGCTGGAGTTATTCTACCAGTCGGTTGTGGCCAGTGTGCTGCACTTTGCCATTGTCTGCTGGGGGAGCAGCATCGAGCCGGTGACACCAGCCGTCTTAACAAACTGGTTAGGAAGGCTGGCTCCATCATCGGCTGCCAGCTGGAGCACCTGGAACAGGTGGTGGAGAGGAGGACGTTGAAGAAACTTGTGTCCATATTGGACAACCCGGACCACCCGGACCACCCGGACCACCCTCTCCACCACCTCCTACAGGGACAGAGGAGTACTTTCTCCAGACGTCTCCTCACGCTGCCACAAGGACAGATACAGGAGAACATAACTGCCGGCGGCTATGAGGCTCTACAACAGATCACCTCTTGCCAGATCATAGTGCAATAACTACAACAATAACTGAATACTTACACTATGTTGATCTGCACTTCACACATCTCATTTGTTTGCACTACACACATACACACACATTTCATTTCATTTGCTCTGCACTCATACACACACTTTGCTTTTTGCACTCTGTCTATATTTAATATTTTTTGTATTTGATCTGTCAGTGTTGTATATTTATTTACATATATATTTAGCTTTGTATTTTACTTTTATTTTACTTGTATACTTCTATATCTTTCATCCCTGTTTCTTATATTTTGTGTTTTGTTTTTATTCTTGTGTGTTGCTGCTACTGTCACGACAAATTTCCCCTTGGGGATTAATAAAGTATATATCTATCTATCATGATTGAAATTCATAAAAAGAAGGAATACTTCCTCCTCTCTGTGATGTGCAGGAGGGCCAGGTGGTCCGCATCTCTTTCTCCAACATGTTCAAAGAGTTCAAGTCCACCGCGACCTCGCTGCAGTTTCCTTTCCTGTGCGGAGCTGCCAAGGACTCCGTCTATGAAAGCACGGCCAAGTCTGCAAGACACGGTAGAGACATGCAACTCTACTTCTGTAGAGATGAGCTCCCCGATGCATTTGGTTTGATTAGATACTCTTCCATGCCTTGGTAGTAGCCGTATTTATGTCAATGCGTTGTAGGTTTGGTGGGTCCGGCCCCCCCTTCAGTGCGTTGGACCTGCTTGATGCTGGATCTGCAGCACACGCTCTCCTTCTACCTCAACAGCTGCTACACTCAAGTAAAGAGCATTAAACTCTGCGCCAATATGGCCGTGAAGAACATGTTCACCAGCGACCTGCTGCTGGATCCAGGTGAGGAATTGTGTGCCACACTCTTGACAAAGCCTCACATAATTACATAATAAATCACTGCATGATTACATTAGATACATCCACATATCATCAAACGTACCTAAACACACAGCAGCTGCGTTTCGAGATGTTAGGTAGACAACAACTTTAGAATATGTAGAATTTGTTTCTGTGCATATCACTGGTGATCTACGAGTTTGAGAAAAGGTCAGGTGCATAATAAGAATAATGCCAAGTGATCTTTTTTAAATGTCACTTAGATGGAAATATATTGCCAACTGTGTTTTTAGGTAAAAATAAGTCTCATTATTGAAGTATTAAAGATCCCTGTCATTCTTAAACCCATTGATATTCAAACCACTAAATTCCAAAATAGTTTATCTCTTAGTACAAAATAAATCCTTTTTTTAGAGGAACCATATTTGGTATCAGACTGCATCCTCAGATGTTGAGTCTATAATGTCCTCTTCTTACATGACGTCTCTTACTTTGCTGCTCTCCCCGTGTAATTGTCTCTTCAACAGGAATCTCCTTCAGTGAAGCCAAGGCGAGGGGGCTGGCCTGTTCTCGGGGAACCGGCCCGATGCCCAGAGACATGTCCTACCCCGTTCCCAAGGGGGGCTCCTGGCATGACCTCTATGACTATATCAGGTAACCTCACTCAGAGTACCATGCACATCACGAAAACAGAACTAAACGCTCAATCTGCCCTGTGCTACTTTGAGTCATTTCTGGGACCAAATCGCTTGATAGTCATTTGTTGTTTTTATCCCCATTTGGGTAACTAATAAACTTAATACACTTTAAGTCACAGCATTGATAATTTCATCAATTCACCTTTAAGAGAGATTGAAAAAGGATTTGTCCATATTACAGAGACACTGTCATTGTGTACGACAAGCAGAGTCACTTGTTCTATAGATGTTCTGTTGTGACTTGACCCTCATCTTCTCTGAGACAGGTTTCCCTCCGAGGGAACCAAGTTACCGTTTGACTCCATTCAAAAAGGAAACCTGGAGCCCGAGGCCAGTAAGTCATGAAATGACACACTGCTTATAATCCTCATCATACAGCATGTTCAGCTTTCACTGCCCTTGCATGCCATACTCGTTGGGTTTGACTTGTTCCACATTCTTCAACAAAAAATTCTAATACATATTTTTGGGCTTTGCACCTCACAGAATATTTTTTTTCTTCTATCTATTACCGGATAAATTCCTTGTATGTGAATGCATAGATGGATGGATGGATAGATAGATAGATGGATGGATGGATGGAGAGATAGATAGATGGATGGATGGATGGATAGAGAGATAGATGGAGGGTGGAGAGATACATAGATAGATATGTGTACAGATTGTAAAGCACTCTGAGACAAATTTCTAATTTGTGAAAATGGGCTCTACAAATAAACTGAATTGAATAGATACATAGATACTTTATTCATTTTGTTCACTTTGCATACAATCAGAGCTGTTGGGACAAACAGACGTTTCTCTCTCAGGAATGTACATGACAGCCTTCATATTCCTTTCTCTCTCAGAATGTTCCTCGGACCAAAGCAGCCATATTAGAGAAGCATCTCGCTGTGTAAACCTCAGCAAACCTTTCCAGGACCCTGTGTCTCTCATCCAGCAGATCACTGCTCCACAAACAGTAAGACTTCCTTTCTCTTTGATTCACGATCAGCTGGAATTTTGTCTGTGAAAAGTCAGTTTTCTCCTTCTGTCTCCGCAGCGCCTGAGGAATCAAACCCCCGCGGTGACCGACAGGCCGGAGCTGGGCGTAGTTTCCACTCAACAGAATGATGCCTGGCTCCTCCATAGCGATGACCAGCAGGACTCAACTTGCTCCAGTTCACAGAAGGTCACATCCCGGTGTCTCGGGGCGGCCGCTGACGGGGGAGTTCATGTGCATGTCCATCCTGAGGACGGCTCCAGCCAACACGGGGATGAAAGTGAAGAACAGGTGAAGCTTCTTATGGATTGAGATTCAAAACGGTGCAGTTCCTTGACTGTAGTATTATTTGTGTACAATTGTGAGGCAGCATTGGAAACCCTATTGATCTCGTTATATTCTCAGTTTGTTTGCACTGCAGCTCCACATCCCGTCCATCTCCCGTTGTCCAAAGGACCCAGACAGGAGGTGATGAGGACAGCAGAGTGCAATGAGACCAGCTGCTGCACAGCATTTGTTTGAGAACTCATTGCAATTATTGTTCTCCTCTCCTTGTTAGAAGCTGCTTCCAGACCCGATTCTCAGGCTCAATCGAATCATCGGCTTCGGAGGAGCCACGACCAAATGTGTATGTTCATGCGGAGTCAGATGATTATCAGGCTGGCTTCACAGACTTTGTGATTTTGAGGGTCACAAATATATTGCATTTAAATGAAAGACTATTAGAGGTCTAAGAGCTGTACTTTATTACATTATTACATTACATGTCATTTAGCAGACGCTTTTAACCAAAGCGACAATAAGTGAATCAACCAACAGTAAAAACTCTAATACAAAACAAGAATACAGAAAGTAACATTTCTTCAAGAAAGTCGAACTACAAAAGTACCATAAGTATTAAGTAAGAGCCACTGAAGTGCTAATCTGTGTTTTAATCCAGATATAGTCTAAAGACGTGTTTTACTTTATCGCTCTAGGCCCTGTGGAGCAGATCCGGTGACGCGGTGGTGTACCCGTGTCATGCAATTATCGTCTCTTTGCAAATATCGTCCAACCAGCAGAGGTTCTTCATCGGCCACACGGACAAGGTAAGTGAGCCGTGATGTGAACCTCCGTAGTGCAATGTCTTCAAATGTGTTGGCTGGCAGTGATTCTGGAAGCATCCGAGTGAATGTAGAAGATGCTGAAGTGGGGCTGTTATTGCGCAACAACACCGACTGCAGAGGCCGCCCTCGGCTTAGTGAGTCGACAGGCGCAGAGCTGTTCTTGACCGATGATTCTAGCGCCGTCTCAAGGGCTTTTGAGCAGCTGCATAGAAGAAGTCTCACTTCTGTCCCAGATGTGAAGGTTTGCTGGACCTGGTAGGACATGGGAGACCGCATGGACTGAGAACCCAAGGAGACGGAAGTCTGCGTGCCAAATGTGCCGTGCTCCTGACCTGCTGGCTCCTGCCTCCTCCAGGAAAGCTTCCACTCAGTCCTGATGTGGCTTCTAGTTTTCCCTGGACGTTGTGGTCCCTGGTCCCGGGGGAAGAAGCCTATGCCGGCCTGTTCTAGGCTCAGCCGTGACTCCGCTGTCTAAAGGGCTTTTTCTGCTCTCCATTTCCTGCCTGTTTGAACCTGGATTGCGTAAAAATGCCTTTTCTGGATCTCTGTAATGGAAAGCGTGCCACTGACGTCGAGCTGCAGAGTGTTGCTGGTGCCACACAGAGCAGCACTGCTCAGGCTGCAGGGGAGACAGAGACATCTTCTCAAGGAGCTGCTGGCCTTCATCTCTGGGGACTCAACTCTAATGATAGGCACTGCATCAACCAGCAGCGGGGAGCAAGTATTTTCTTCTGCGTTCAAAACAAAACATTTAGCATCTTCTGTCTGTGTGTCCTCTAGGTTTCTGCACTGACTTTCAATGGCAACACAACACTGCTGGCCTCGGCTCAAACTGGCAAGCACAGCGTCGTTCGAGTGTGGGACTACCACAAAGGGAACTGTGTGGCCATGTTTAGGGTTCATGCTCATTCATTATCCTCTCTTAGGTAACCAACTATATATGCACATGCACACTCAGCCCTCTCAAGATAACAGAGTATACACATCTTCTATGAGCTGACATTGATCACTGCTCATTCACACACATCTTGTTTCCTCTCGTTCCGTTGGAAGCTTCTCCTCCGGCGGCGGTATCCTCTGTGGCGTGGGGAAAGACTCTCACAGTAAAACGGCAAGTGACACCAATGATCATTTTCCCACATGAAAATTCAATGGCTTTTCTTCTCATTTCTTTTCTAATTTCTGAATAAAGATAATCAGCACAAGCTGCTCTGTAGCGAGAGCCGTGGGTATTATAAGAGCCAGATGAAAAAGTGCTAAGGATCCCATTGCATCATTACTGAGGCGGATATCATTTTAGATGGCATGCTCTACATGAGTTCCCCTGGTTTGTCGTGCTTATTCCATCTTTCATAGATGGTGGTCGTGTGGAACACTTCTAACGTCAGTAAAGGTGGAGAGGTGACCATTTTAGCCAAAGCACACACGGATGTGGACATCCTCACCATGAAGGTTGCCGCCTTTGATGATACAAGGTACCCTCACTTCTCTCATCATAATAATAGCTTGGATTTATATAGCGCCTTTCATGAAACCCAAGGACGCTTAACAAAGACATAAATAAACACAACACCTGTAACAGAAGCTGTGGGCCTTGGTGCAGAGCTGGGCTTTGAGGAGTCTTGTGAAGGTGTCCAGAGATGCTCTGTGGGGGAGAGTTCCAAAGGGTGGGGGCTGTCACACTGAAGGCTCTGTCCCCAAAAGGTCTCATTGTTGTGTGAGGGATGGAGAGCTGACCCGTGCCTGAGGATCGACGGTTCCGGGGCTGTGTGTCAGGGTGGAGGAGGTTAGATAAATACTGAGGAGCGAGGGCACTGAGGGATTTGTAGGTGAGGAGGAGGATTGTGTAGGTGATGCAGGACTTGACCGGGAGCCAGTGGACGGGGATGAGGGTGGGAGGGATGTGTTGTATTTGATTGTTTTATCTACCTAAGAGTCCATAGATTTGCTGCAAATATTGGATTGGCATTTATTTCACACGTAATCCTGATGGAATTGGGAGTTCTGCAAAGTGGGTCCTCTTACTTCTGGTTCCCAGGCCTTCAGGGAGCGAGTGGGAGACGTGGAAAGGTTCTCGCTTCAGGAGCAGCAATGGAAACGGCCTTCTGCCGACTCCTGATCTCTTCATCTGTGAGTGTGCTGGTTTCAGGATGGTGTCATGTGGTCGTGACAATATTCGCCTGTGGCGAGTGAGGAAGGGGACGCTGCGCTCCTGCCCAGTCAACCTGGGTGATTACCACTCGCTGGACTTCACTGATGTGGCCTTTGAGGAGGGAAATTCCTCCAACCAACATCTTGATGAGCGAACACTGTGAGTGAGGAACGCAGACATGACGGAGGCAGAAGTATGAGCCTCATCCAAAACCACTGGAAACATTATTATTAAAAGATGAATACTTTCCTTTTGTGATTGTCTTCCCATAGATATGCCAGCAGTCGCAGTGGCTTTATCTTTGAGATCGACTACAGCAGAGTTGCTATTAGAAATGTCAGGAGGCTGTTGCCTGCACAGCAGCAGCATGCGCACCGCAGGGAGAAAACGACTTTCAACACAGGTGTGTTATTTAGGAGGTTAAAGCAGGAGTAGAGGGGCGACACCTTTCTCAGAATGAGTGGGTCATTGTGTGTGTGTGTGTCCCAGGTCCAGGCATTGCCATCAACAGCATCAGTGTGTCCTCCTCATTCTGCTGCACGGGCTCTGAAGATGGCTTCCTGCGTCTCTGGCCCCTTGATTTCTCGAGCATCTTCCTGGAGGCTGGTAGGCTCCCGGAGGCAGACCGTCCAGCTGTAGCAGCAGACACATGTTGTGCAGCCCAGGCAATTAGTATTTGCAATTTTAGAAAAGAGAACATCAGACAGACCTGTCGTCTGTGTTTTGCTCTTTGCTTCACATTGTGTCCCGTATTTAAATCCTGAATACGAGATGTGTCCGTGCTCCATCCTCACAGACGATGACTCATTGTGTTCTAGAGCACGAGGGCCCCGTGAGCCTGGCGTCCGTCTCCTCGGACGGCCTTCGGGTCCTGGCGGCCACCTCCACCGGTACCCTGGGCTTCCTGGACGTGAGCAGCCGTGGTTACGACACGCTGATGAGGTCCCACACGGACACGGTGCTCGGCTTCAGCGTTGATGGAGTCCATCGGCATCTCACCACCGCCTCGGCCGATGGCACGCTGCGCATTTGGAATATGGATTCCCTGCATCAGGTCAATCAATCAATACCACATTCATGTGTTTTCAGCAACTTTCATTCAACTCTTTATTATCAGATTCTACTCTTGGACTATTTTGTTAATGCATATTCTCCATGTGTTTCAATGTGTTGAACCGGACTAAGAGTGGAAGCGATGACCTGTCAGGTGTTTCATGCTCTCGGAAAAAGGGAAATGTGTAAAGTTGTCTGCATTTGTTGGCATCCCCCCCCCCCCCCCCCCCCCAACTCCCTGTTTTGATGAATTTTAATGACGTCATTATTTTTACCATACAGTCCCGACTTCCTGGGGGCAAAGCCCAAAACAAATCATTGGGAGTAACATTTAATTGACCAAATCCAAAGTATTTCTATCGATTTAAAGATGCTCCACTAATGAGTACTGAGTATATCTTTCCTCTAAAGTTACTGACTCCCTCTGTTACCATTGGCTGCTTTACTCTCTAACTGTTGTCTCCTGTGCTCAGCTGTATGACTTTGTGGCGGAGGACAGCCCTTGTTCCGTGGCCTTCCATCCCAGCGAGCAGCTCTTCTCCTGTGGCTTCAGCTCCGGCGTCGTCAGAGTCTTTGACATCTCCAGTGCCAAGGTGCTGGCTGAACACAGGTACGTCTCCATGTCAGTGGAGGCTCCTGCTCCACCTGTGACTACAGTTCTTAAGTTTGGATTCCAAACGCTTGCTCGGGGACAATTAGAATATGCTATTGTATGATTTACACGGTCCGAAACGCACTATAAGGTGACTGGAATAGTGAACTTAGGCACTGATGGTAACGACTACATGTGTGCGCTGGTTTCTGTTTGTTTATATTTGCCTGAACATGTATATCTATATGTATTTATATATTATAGGCAGCACAGAGGCGACGTGGTGGGTCTTGCCTTCTCTCCGGATGGGGAGTTCATGTACAGTGCGGACTCTCAGGGCTCGTTGGCACTTTACAACGCTTCTGAGGACGACCACGATGTGATCAGAGTTGTGTGTATGTACCCACACACACAAGCTATTGCACAAGCGCCCCTAAACTTCAGTAAGTAGAATGTTGCAGCCACGTTTACCACCAGTGTTGTTTGACTCCCTCCGTCCCCTTCTAGGCAACGTGTTGGCCCGAGGCACCGAGCGCGCTCCAGACGCTCTCGCGGTCAGCAGTGACAGCCGCTGTCTGGCTTTCATCGGCCCCTCGGAGTTCATCGTCACCATCGCGGACGCGCAGTCTCTGGACGAGGTATCTCGCACACTGCCGGTACCATGCTGTTGGTCATAGTAAATGGATTTCATGTCACAGTTATGAAGGAGAGGTGAGGCAGCATCCCCCATTCCCCAACATAGAACACCATGCAGCCGATGTACCCGAGATGGCCAACGGTTCCTATTAAAACGTTCTTATTCATATGATTAATATGTGTCCACGTTGAGCTGCTCCTTCTGTGTCTAGTTGCTCCGTGTGGATGTGAGTATCTTGGATGTACAAAGCCCCCGCCTTGATTCTGCACTGAGGGTGTGCTTCTCCCCGGCCTCCACTGAGCACCTGTTGGTCGCCACATCGGCCAACAAGATCCTCTGGGTCAGCACCAAGACGGGCCGTCTGCTCCGAGAGGTAAAACTGCTGAGCTGTTCATCAGCTCCTTGAGAACTACAGGACCTGTTGAGGGTCCATGGTTCAGCATTTACTTGAAACGTAACATTTTTGGGGTAAAATGTCTCTGTACACTAAAAGCTTGTACTTTTGTTTTTGTCCAGCCCTCCTGGACACATTCATTGTTCTCTTTTTTTTATCATATTGTGTATTCTTGTCTTCGTGACAGGTGTGTGATGTGCACAGACACCAGTGCTCGTCCCTGGCTGTGAGCGAGGACTGTCGCTTCCTGCTGACAGCGGGACACCATGCTGTGAAAGTGTGGGACTACAGCATGGAGCTCAATACCAGCTCACAGGTAGAAAACAATTAAGGATGTTTTAATCTTTTAGAATGAGTTTTATTAACTTGCATGTGAAATACTACTTTCTGATTTATATTTGATAGTATATGACAAATAAGCAACTAGTTGTTAATCTGAATTTACTAATTTCAACCTGTCAGTTGGAGCATACACATTTACAATTTAAACATCCTTTAAAAAACAAACAAAGGCAGTAATTAACAAAAGATTCTCATTCACGATTAATCTGTAGATTATTTTCCTGTTTAATTCATTAATTGTTTGTCTATAAAATATGCAAGAGATGATATATATATATATAATTTTTTTTTCTCCAGAGGTGCAATTTGAGACGTTGACATGTCGTCCAAAACGCATTATAAGTATTAAAATATTTAATTCACTTAAATATTAAATATTATATTATTAAATATTAATTCACATAAATATTCACATATGAGAAGCAAAAAGTTTCTTTAGTAAAACGCCGAAACGTTACGGTGGAACGAGAACATCTTGAAGTGTATTCTGTGATTACGCCATCGGAGGTCAGATATTTTCACATTTCTGTGCAAATAATGAAGTCATGAGCTCAGTTCCCATAGTTGTAAAAGGTTGCAGCCTCACTGCCATAGAGCGTGTGTTGTCTTCATTGACGGCGACAGTAGGCGTGTGAGTTGGTTGTGCGTGTCACTCGTAACCAGAACCTGGTTCTGTGCCAGATGTTCATCGGCCACAGTCAGCCCATCCGCCAGGTGAGCTTCACCCCCGACCAGCTGGGCGTGGTCTCAGTGGGAGACGCCATCTTCCTGTGGGACTTCCTGGCGCTTCCTGTTGACTCCGTGACGGACCGGCGGTAATCATCGTGTTGCATGTTTGAATCTTTTTAATAATGTGCGTGTTACACTTTTTAAGTTTTCTTTTTTTCTCTCCTTACTCAGTTCCCCTCTACGATCACGCTACATCTCAGCTCCTAAATCAGGTAACTTAATTTAAATTAATTAATTTAATATAATAAGATAAACCTGATTTAAAATGTTCTTACTAATTAAAATAAATAATTGTTGGACTTGTGTTTCCATGTCACATTTCAAGCAGATGTTAGTGGAGTTCAGTGGTCCAATGGGATGCCTCGACAGACAGCCCCCCTCCCCTCCTCACCGCCGCCACCACTGGACATCAGCACCCTGGACCCAGTGGAACAGGAGGGTGAGTTCTCTGCTCCACTTTTTAAATTACCCAGCAGCCCCTCTTTACGACTGTGTGATGGTCACATGTGAAGCTGATGTCTGACTCAATTTTGACCAATTTCAAGTTGCATATGAAAAATATGATTTATTGACACAAATCTGCCTTGTTTTCAGAACTTAAAGTCTTGAGTTCACATCAAAGACGTTCTCTAACTAAATCTTGCTCCCTCAGCATTTCAATTGATAAGCGATTGACTCGTCCAATAGTAGTTAGATTTAGAAAGTAGAAAACATATTGACAGAATTGTACTTTTGAGCAGTGCAATTAAGAGAGATTCCATACCATGTAATAAATATTATTGCATTGTGGAAACAGACTTACCGTTTGATTTATCAATGTAATTACTATTTAACCGAAAGAGGCTTTTTCCACAGTATTTGTCGTGATTTCTCGACACTGTTCAGGCGTTCTGTTCATTGCTAAAGATGTTTACCCGAGTATTTCTTGGCCTTGTTCATTTTATTTACACACACAAGACGGCTTGTGTTTACCAACCTTTTGTGAGGTAGGTTTCAACGACCTTTTAGAAGTTGCTTAGCAACAGCAGAGTTCACGCTTAAGACGTGTATCAAGACTGTATGTGTTGCTAAACCAGAGGTTTGTGGTTTATTGTGATATTCTCCCCTCCTGCAGCTTTGGGCTCTTTGTCGATTTGCGACGACACGTCCGTCCCGACCGCCTCGGCCGCGGTCACTGGTCCTTCTGACCCGAGACCTGCCGCCTCCTTCCTCCAAGTCACAGAGATGCTCGACACGTCTCCCGTGAACAGAGGTCGTATGAATGCTGGTACGTGCCCCACTGCGTTGTCCTGCGTTGACGGGGAAGCGGCTTTCTGTTGTCCTTTTGTCTTCCATTTCTTCTTCCATTTTGTCGTTTAGTTGAGTTGACTGAGAAGAAGGCAGCACGTCCTGATTGTTACAGCCACTTCATCCCACGTTTCAAGGCCTCCCGTCTTCAGCAGGTAAAGACTGTTGACGTTATGTTCTGATGGAGTCACTGGGTGTATTGGTGTGTTAGTCTAAATGTTTCTGACCCAGGCCGCTTGGGCTGCCCGACCCGGAGGAGAGGGCATCGAGCTGAAAGCAGTCATCGGCTACAATGGAAATGGGCGTGGCAACATGGTGTGGAGCCCTGACCAAGGTTATTATAACATGATGAGCGGGAAAGTAAAACAAAAAACGAGTAGAAATATTATACCGGAGGATTTAGGCTACATCCACACTAATACAAGAATCTCTAGTATGCAAGAGAATGCATCAATCTCTGTGCACACAAGCGTTCTATCACCGTTTCAGAAATAATCTTTGATTGTTTTATTCCAAAAATACACAAATTGCTTCGTGGTTATTGTTTTGTTCTACCCAGCCATCGATTTCTGTTTTAGGTTTGTTGGCGTACTCGTGCGGCTGTGTGGTGGTGCTGGAGTACCTTCACACAGGAAGTCAGAGACACCTGCAAGGCCACAGCGAGGAGATCTCTTGTCTTGCAGTCACACATGATGCAAAGGTATTGTTCATGGACTCAACAGATGGCATGTGGGGCTGGACACAAACCGAATGAGGAAATATAGATCGGACTGGAAAGAAATCCAGGACGTTCCCATGTTCGGCGTCCTGTCGCTCCCGTGCCTTTTGGACTCGTAGATACGAAATGGAGCTGCTCTGCGTGTGTTTCTTCCTGTGTAGATGGTGGCATCAGCAGCTGGCGGCGGGAACGGGAGCCGGAGCCTCATCTGCATTTGGGACGTCCAGAATGGAACTTGTCGCAATACCATCTCCCACCACGTGGGGGCGGTGCAGAGTCTCTCTTTCTCCAGGGACGATCGCTTCTTTCTCTCTGCTGGTCAGTAAAATATAGATTAGATTAGCATTTTAACTTGGTGTTTAATGTCCGGTGACTATAGTTGATTCAAATAAAGAAAAGGTCCAGTCACGGTCCTCTGCTACGACTGACCACTGATTCTTTCCATCGCCCCATAGGAGACTTCTCTGACCCAGAGGTGGCTCTGTGGAGCAGCAGGACCTTCAAGCTGCTGTCCAGCCTGAGGGTGTCGGGACCGATTCACGCCGCGGCCTTCAGCCCCTCGGCTGCCAGCCAGCTGGCCTGTGTGGGCAGCCTCGGGGTTTATTTCTGCCTCATCCACACGCATGGCTTGGATGTCGACCTCAAGGTAAACGACCACAGAAAACCCCGCTTGTTAATTTAGGAGAGGATGTTAGTGTGGTTGACTAAACCCTCGCCCCTGATTCCCGATGTTAGCGTAAGTCTTCTCAAGTCCTTGGTCGGTCCGATCTGGTGGAGTTGTCTTTGGTCCGTGGGAATCAGCCTCTCGTTCACCCTGTAGGCCCAGGAGGTGAAGGCGCCGGTGGAGGTGGGGGATGTGGAGCTGACGGCTCTGTGCTACCACATGGACTCCGTTCTGTTCACCGCCACCAGTGGAGGACAGGTGTGCGTCTGGGACGTGAACACGCAGCGCTGCCTCATGACCTGGAGCGCTGATGAGGGGGAGATCGGTACGAATCTGGACCCTCTGTAGATCCTAACCAGCTCATTTGGCTTAATACTCTTTATACTTCTCAAAGAAAACAATATATACAACCGCATTATTCTGTCCTTTTTACTTTGATTGTGATGCCTTGTATTATACTTGGTGAAATTGCCTTTGCCAAATGTACCATTGCATGTATTCTGGTGCTGGGTTCCTACAAAGAGCTTGGATTGATCTGGTTTCTCGGTTTAGGAGTGCTGCAGTGTCGAGGGAACCGTCTTCTGACAGGCAGCAACACCCGCTGGCTGCGACTGTGGGAGGTCGACGCTTTAGAGGGTGTGACGCCTCGGGGGAAGAACCGCAATGTGGAGGACGGGTGTGTGTGTGTGTGTGTGTATTACGCTCTTCAGATTCTGTTGATCATTCCTGTTATCTGAGCAGTGGCCTCTTTGCTTTATCTCATGTGACGAATGCCTGCAGTCAGTTAGTGTCACCTGTGTTTCATTACAGTTTCTATCAGATTCGGCATAGAGGCATGAACTTTCGGTGGAACTGCATATATCTATGTTTACGCTTTACCTTCCCTTGTACTTCACCACTAGAGACCTCTTAAGACAATCTTGAGAACGATTTGTATAGCTGTTAATTTAAATGTCAGTGTACTTGATGTGGTGATTGCTACTTGCTGGCACTACAATTATGTTTTAATGTAGTTTTGTGGAGCCTTTTCATTTCTGCCAGGCCTGAGTCGTCGAGAGATGAGCCCTGGTGTATAAAAGGAGCTCATGAAGTGGTCGTGTTTCCTGAGGGGTTCATTGTTCTGTCTGCTCCTCAGGGGGACCACGGTGGTGCTGGGGCAGGAGATCATGCTGGATGGGACGACGGTCAGCGCAGCATTCGATAACACGATGGACATGGGCGTCGTTGGCACCGCGGCGGGAACCCTGTGGTACATCAACTGGTCAGACAACAGCAGCATCCGGCTGGTCAGCGGCCACAAGGCCAAGGTACCAGCGTGAGCTTTGGGAAATTTCAAATAACCATCTGCACACCCTGTGTCTCCAGCCGCAACACACAACCTGTAACTGGGAGTGTGTTGTTGAGCAGAGGGACGGTGGGTTGATGGGCCACCTGGGTGCATGCGACTCGTGGCTAGAATGGGAAAAGGCGATCGCTGTACTAATTCACTCTATTTGGAAAACTCACCTGCAGGGTTCTTACGGTCATGGAAAACCTGGAAAAGTCATGGAGTTTTTAAATGGTTATTTCCAGGCCTGGAAAAGTCCTTGAAAAAAACTGAAACTCCAAAACTTTTGGAAGTCATGGAAATGTTTTATATTCATATGTTAATTAACACCGTTTGATTAAAAGAATAATGATTTTTATATATAGTTATTCTTTTAATCAAACTATTGTCTAATTTGTGTCATCTAAGCTATATACTCATGTACTTCAGTGGCACTTAGATAGCACTTACTTATGGTACTTTTGTAGTTCGACTATGTTGAGGAAATGTTACTTCCTGTATTCTTGTTGTTCTTAGTTTGTACTCTAGGTTGAAATGCACTTATTGTAAGTCGCTTTGGATAAAAGCGTCTGCTAAATGACATGTAATGTAATAATGTAATATACACTGAGATTTCACAAATATTTGGTCATGGAAATTTGGTTTGAAGTTATGGAAAGGTCATGGAAAGGTCACGGTCCACATGTGTATGAACCCTGCTCCGTTACTGCGGCCGACACCAGCTGCTGCTGCTCGGCTCAATATTTCATGTCTTCCTCATTTTAAAGCAGTTGCTGCTTAGATTTATTTTTTTTACTGTGAAAAATCTTTTTTTAGCTCTGTGAATGGAAATGTGAATTGATTGGTCCAGACTGAAATATCTCAACAACAAACGAGATGCGTTGCCATGACATTTAGGATTAACACCCATGGTCATTCTACTCCGTTGGCCTCCAACGCCTCCGAGGCAGACCCAGAGAAAGCTGTTGGAGGACGTGCCTCTTCTCAAAGGTTTCGTTCCTCAGCAGTCAGTCACTGTCAGGCTGCTGGCATTCAGAAACAGAAGTTTAAACACTGAAGTAGAACGTTTTTTGAATATTATTGGGACTTATGAGCTGGAGAACAAAACGTGACTAAAGCGTGACCTAGTCCAGATATAATGATACCACATAAAGTAATATGTATTAATCTACTTATATATGTGTTAATACCAGAACCTTTCTAGTGACCCATCTTGTAATGGGGGTAATGAATAAGAGGGTTGAAATTAAAGAATTTCCAATTCGTTGTAGTTTGCATTAATGTGTCTGAGTTTAATTAATCACGATAACTGTTTCTGAAGCTTTCTCATTGAAGGAGCAATGATGGCTGATTGTGGCAACAGGTAAAGCTTTACAGAAAAAGAAAACTATGAACTCGGCAGGAGATTGTTGCCGCACACAAAAGGCCGGATGAGACGGATGAAGATGACCTTGTGTGTGTTCTGTGTGAAGGTCATGCCGCTCATCACGAGCTGCACTGACTCTCTGCGTGTCCTCGTGTGCCGCCCAGGTGAACGGCGTGGTGTTTAGCGCCGACGAGAGACATTTTGCCACCTGCAGCGAAGACGGCAGCGTGAGGGTGTGGTCCGCCCCGAGCAACGAGCTGGAGGTGCAGTTCCAGGTGCTCAGCCAGGTGAGGAGGACACTTCATGCTCTAACTGCATGAAGAGCAGAGACGCTGATCTGGTGAAGTGTTTGAATGAGAACACGGCAACATGCAACTACTTCAACAAATCCGTCTTTCTAGAATATTCAGCACATATTTGTAAATGTAGCCCCTCCCATCAGAGCTTTTAACCAATCAGATGGCTTGTTGGAGAACATGTCACCTGGTTTACTGCGGTTGGCTCAAGGTGACCCTGACCCGACCGCAGCCGATACCAGGGACCGTCTGTTAGACCCCAAGTCTCATCGCGAGGTGCATCGTTGTTCTGCTGCTGCTCTGAGGAGTTCCACCGAGGTCATATGACATAACCTGAAGCACCATGAAGCCCTGAGGCGTCACTTTGAGTGGTTTAGACGTGTTTCAGACGCATTCAAACCGCTCTGCAGACAGAAAGGAAACCTGATTTTTTTTAATGGACAACATACTGGAAATTAAATGGACCTAAAAAAATAATGAACTTCAGATTTGGTTTCTGGAGTTCAGTCGATCCACACTTGTCCATTGATGAACATGCAAACACCACTCCAACATTACTGGCTCTTTGTCATTTATATGTATATCAGGGATTTTAACAAATGACACAAATGTCAAATAATGTGTCCAACTTGTTTAACGTGTATGAATTAAACTAATCGCGATCTCTTAGTGTTTCCATTCCGAGCACATTTAAATGTTGTGGTGAAATGAACATGTGTATGGCATACAGCATACGCCCTGGAGATAATATTACATGTCATTTAGCATAATCCCCCCCTCTGTTTCTCCATCTGTGGGTCAGGCCTGCGGCTGCGTATGCTGGAGCCCTTCGTCCAATCAGGAGAGAGCGTGTGTCGCGGCAGGATACAGCGACGGGACCCTGAGAATCTTCCGTCTCTCCTCTTCCGAGATGGAGATGAAGCTGCAGCCCCACCAGGCGGCCGTCACTGCGCTGCAGTTCTCTGCTGCCGGTGAGGACCGCAGGAGCCTGACGACCGACGACTTCTCCTTCATCGTGAACGTGTTGCTATGGCCGCTCCACTTCGCCCAGTCTTCCTTGGCTCCGCCTACTTCTGTTTGTGATCGTTTCATGTCTTTGAACAACCTCCAGAAGAGCCGTGAGCCAACAGGTTGGAGTGGTCCAACGCTAATGGAACGATGTATAAACGCCCGGCGGCCGGGTCGAGTGGTCCGGAGAGTCGAAGACGCTCGAGTCGTCCCGTGTGTCGCAGCGAGTGACCTGTGGCGCTCATAACTCCTCTTGGCCCTGCAGGTCACGTGATCCTCTCCGCGGGGAGCAGCGGTCTGGTCGCTGTCAGCAGCCCGGTGACCGGAGCCACGATGCGCGTCATCAAGGACCACAGAGGAGCAGCGGTTACCTCCATCCAGTGTGTGAATTCACAGGTCAGCTCCCGGGTCGGATCACAGCCCGAGCGTCACGGGGCGGCACAATGGAAATAATGGCGGAGGTTAAAATAGCCGCTGAGCAATAATCGCAGTTCTTGACGACAACGTACAGCCCCGCTGAGGCCTCTGTGCAGCAGCCATCACTTCTCAAACACTCTGGACTCCGGAGGATATCCCCTTGAGATTGATTCCCCAGGAAGTTTGAATGTTCCTCTTAGATGCACTTGAAGCTTGTGTTTGTGCTGGTGAACACTAGATAACACACCGCCTGACCAGAGACATGGACCACTTACCCAATACTGCCAATGTAACTTCTTCAATGACCTGGTTTATTATTAATAATCACTTTTAATTAAAAAGAAATAGAAAATGGCAACATTCAAATGTATTTATATGAAGATGTCGTCCACATACGTACAAATGTGGATTTTGTTTTAAGTGCCATCAAAACATTTAAAAACTTCATCTTAAAAAGCCACATAAAATAAACATAAAAAGTTGGTTAATAACTTAAATATTTTTAGATATCAGGCAGAATAATAAAACAATAGCAACCTAATTTCTCTATTTCAAGGGCTCTGAATAGTTTTACGCATATTTGGTTTTGAAATTATCGTTTTCATTGAGCTTCACGTTCCACCTGGTGTAAAGTGTGCCGCTCTTGGCCTCGCCGTGTGGCCGTGATGGACTCTCTGGCTCCTCATACGATGAGTTTCCTGACATTTCCTTTCATCTGCGCTCGGCAGCGACACCAGAAGAGGTCAAGGGTCGCACGGGATGCCATTTACACACGAGGAGGAAGAGATCGCTGATATTCACTTTTTTCGTTCTTTTGACATTTGATGAAATTTTTTCCCCTCCAGTATCTGAAGCTGTTTATCTTCTCATCCTCAGCGTGAGAATGTGGGACTGGAATGCAACGAGACGTGGTTGGCTGCCAGTGCTGACAGACGCGTCAGTGTGTGGGCGGCCGATTGGTCGAAGGACAAATGCGATCTGATGGACTGGCTGACATTTCCGGCTCCGCCCTATTCCGGGGTACCTTCTGTATTTTAAGTCGTAGTAATATTGACTATAAATGTCACTCGAGTGTTGCTGTTTATCTCTTTTAAAGTCTTACAGATATTCAATCTCGCCTTTTTGTCAAGTAAAGAAATATCGGCATACATTTAACATTTTCATGTCATGTAAGTGACTTTTATCCAAAGCGACGTAGAGTCGTACACCGTAGAACATGGGGAGCAAGTGTCTTGCTCAAGGACACATCGACCAGGGCAGTGAGCGGGGATCGAACCGCCGATCCTCTGATTGAAAGACGGCGCTGCTAACCTCTGAGCCACATTTAACGATGAGGCTGAGAGTTAACCCGAAGCCTTCAGCCACATGATGCTCAGGACTGTCTTTGTTCAATCACGTGTTTCTATAACCTGATTGAATCACAGGTCACTGTGTGGTCAGGAGAACCACCGTCTGAGCTCCTAATACTTAACAGATATTCAGGCCGTTTTATTCTAAATAAAAGTGTTATTGGCACATTTCAGCATATTGTTGCAACCTGTTTAGGAAATCTGCAAACAAATAAAACTCTTTGTCCACGTCGAACCTTTGCACATGTAATATTGAATAAACCTTGTGTGCTTTAGGATGACAGCCCCCCTCCCAGCCTGGCTGCTTTCTGCCCTGCAGACCCCAGCCTGGTGGTCTACACTGGCTATGGAGTCGAGAAGGAGCTGTCCTTCTACAGCCTGACTAAAAAACAGGTACAGCAGCCCCCCTGCTTGTCTCCTCCTCCACAGTGTTGTGCTTTTCCCTGGACTTGTACAGAGCCGATGTTGCTGCCTAAATGCCCACAGATGTGTGTGTAATCTCACATAATATCTTTTTTTAAATTACAGATAGTAAAAAAGATTGCTCTGTCCGACTGGGCCACATGCTTCAGCCTCTCCTGTAAGAGTCAACTCATAGCGGTGGGATCAAAAGGTAAACTCGGGCCTTGTTTTCCATTATATTTCCGTAGTTTAGAGCATGTGTGTGAACCATTCCTCTCACTCTCATGTGTTATCAGAGCGAGTGTTGAAGCTGATCAAGTCGACCAGCGGCCGGTTCCAGGACTTCCTGCCGCACAGCGACTCCGTGCAGACGTGTCACTTCTCTCCGTCGGGCGCACTTCTGTTCACTGTCTCTTTCAATGAGATCCTGTTGTGGGAGGTGCAGGGACTCTGACGGCCGCACCGCTGTTCATCTGGGTTCATTGGGTCCTGGTTTACTTTTTTAAGTTTTTTGTAATTGTAATGTTACATGTACATTTTTGTATTCATTATATATTTTAGAGAAGTATTAATTTTGTAGAGAAGCTTTGTGTTAACTTTTAGAGTTTTATCTTTCATGTGTATGGTTTTAGGATACATTGTTGAAGACATTTGTTGTTGTGAGGCCAGTCACCTCTAATTTGAGATTTTCTAACAGTTGGTTGGAATGTGTATGAACAATTAGTTACAGATCATTGCTGTCATGTCCACTGTTTTTTAGTGGTAGATAACATCATGGTTTGTAGGCTGCTGTGGGATTGGATGGGGTTTCAATAAAAAGCAGCATGAGCAATAACAGTCTGTATGCACTTATTGTAAGTCGCTTTGGACAAAATTGTCTGCTAAAAGACATGTAATAATAATAGTTAAGGAAATGAGACCCTGACTTATTTCAAAAGTGCTCACATTTAATATCAATATAGATATCAATATAATTCATCTGAATTGGTTGCGTTAAAAGAAAAAGGTTATATTGTGGTTCGTTATTAATGGGGCACACTTTTGGGGCAGAGGTAGAAAGCAAAAAAGAACAATTACTAAATAGCTGTACTGTACATGTTTAAAGTTATCAAGTGCACACTTACAGAAACAGTCGCTGTCAATTAATATCTTGCTCCATTCAGTAATGTTTATTAAATATAAATGGCCCTGGGCGTACTATGCCGTTGAGGTAAAGCGTCATCTCTTGTGAGACTTTATGCCTCCATGAGCTTGTTTTTTGGACTTTCACTGTTACAGCGACAGCCGGAGACGCGCGTGTGCAGGGAGCGTGTTGGGCCACCAGTGGGCGTGTTGGGCCAGCAGGGAGCGTGTTCGGCCAGCAGGGGGCGTGTTCGGCCAGCAGGGAGCGTGTTCGGCCAGCAGGGAGCGTGTTCGGCCAGCAGGGCGCGTGTTCGGCCAGCAGGGCGCGTGTTCGGCCAGCAGGGCGCGTGTTCGGCCAGCAGGGCGCGTGTTCGGCCAGCAGGGAGCGTGTTCGGCCAGCAGGGCGCGTGTTCGGCCAGCAGGGCGCGTGTTCGGCCAGCAGGGCGCGTGTTCGGCCAGCAGGGAGCGTGTTCGGCCAGCAGGGAGCGTGTTCTCACGGTCTCCTCTGTGAACCGGAGTGGTTTCACCTTGGGTGCACGGCTCTGTGGAAAGGCACACGTTTTACTATAGCTTGTAATTTAGCTTTCAAATGAACGATCCGTGTCACTGTAGGACTGCAGCGCGTCTGACTGTTCGTCCAACAGGATCAACATGAAGCAGGACGTCAGGATCCTGTTGCTGGGGGAGCGTGAGTCACTGACGTCTGCCCACAAGCTAACGCACTAGCGTTAGCTAACATTAGCTTCTGTCGCTAACGGAGTGTCGGCTCTCCTTTGTGTTTCCTCCGCAGCGGACACTTTATAAACATGTCTGCTAACTTAGCTCACAGTAACTCTGGTTTTAAGTTGTGAACGGTAACCGGCAGCTAGTTATCTAGCTAGTAACTTAGGTAACGTTAACTTGGTGAACGTTAACTTAATCTGCTGAACAAAAGTTACCATTTTTTTTCAACTTAAACGTAAAGACACGTATTGAATTATCTTATTAAAAAAGTTATGCGAGTCGGCGCATTGACATGTTAGCAAACTAAAAGACAACATTAACTTCACCGTTGCTTCCTAAACTAGCTCAACGCTGATGGAGCGGTTAGTTAACGTTAACCTGCGGGTAGTTAACGTTAACCTGACTAACATTAACTACATATCTACACTCTAATATGACCAGGCTTCTTTGAAAGTGGCCCTTTCCCCATGAGCTCGCTTAATTGCATGGATAACGTTCCGTGTGGATGATGCATGTGACTCTACACTAGAGTGTCATATAATAATAATAATAACTACAGGGTCGGCTACCCAACGAGCAGCACCTTCAGTGCACTAGCGACATGCTAACCAACAGTTAGCTGGCTAGCAGCTGATGCACTTTTACAGGAAGGGCTATGACGTCATCACACGAGTCTTTCCCTGGCAGCTCATCTCTCTTCGTGTCTCTTTCTGCAGCCAAGGTGGGGAAGACGTCCCTCATCATGTCTCTGGTGGGAGAGGAGTTCCCCGAGGAGGTACGGCTCAGAGGACCTCACCTGTGTTGACGCGTCACGCTGGACTGAGACGACATGTTGACACCAACCTGCGCCATGCGGCCAGGAGAATTCAGTTCATTTAAATTCAGTTTATTTGTAGAGCCCATTTTCACAAATTACAAACTCCCCTCAGAGTGCTTTACAATCTACACATAGACATCCCTGACCTTTGACCTTTGACCTCACATGGGATCAGGAACAACTCCCAAACAACCCTTCAGGGTAAAAGGTCAGACCCCTTGAGGAGAGAACAGAGGAGGATCCCTCTCCAGGATGGACAGGTGTAATAGATGTCATGTGACCAGAAGGAATCATTACACACTAATTAAAACACAGGAACAACACAATGAAGATGACAGTGGATGAAGAGTTGGTAGTCGGCATATTCCACCATCCAGACCTCCACCATCCATCAGATGGAGGTGGAGAGGAGGAGTGGGCGGAGTCTCAGCAGTGGGCGGGGCTTCAGCAGGGCCATGGCGTAGTTGGTAGTCGGCATATTCCAGGATCAGTATAGTTTAGTGTTTCTCTGGGACTTTTAGCTACTCTTAGATAAGGTAAACTTGCTGGCAAATGTATACGATTGTAGGAACACCAACATGTTCTATATCATACGTCTGGTATAATGACTAAAACATGTTTCATCACATGTCAGGTAGCAGACGCTTTTATCCAGAGAGACTTACAATAAGTGAATCAACCCAGAGTACAAACTCAGAACTACAAGAATACAGAAAGTAACATTTCTTCAAGAAAGTCGAACTACAAAAGTACCACAAGTAAATAAGTAAGAGACATTTAAGAGCCACTGAAGTGCTAATCTGTGTTTTAATCCAGATATATGACATTACATTACATTACATGTCATTTAGCAGACGCTTTTATCCAAAGCGACTTACAATAAGTGCATTTCAACCTAGAGTACAAACTAAGAACAACAAGAATACAGGAAGTAACATTTCCTCAACATAGTCGAACTACAAAAGTACCATAAGTAAGTGCTATCTAAGTGCCACTGAAGTGCTAATCTGTGTTTTAATCCAGATATAGTCGGAAAAGGTGTGTTTTCAGTCTCCGACGGAAGATGTAGAGACTTTCTGCTGTCCTGATGTCAGTGGGGAGCCCGTTCCACCACTGAGGAGCCAGGACAGCAAACAGTCTGGATGTAGAGTGATTAGCTCGAGGTGCAGTAGTCACAAGTCGATTGGCTGTTGCAGAGCGGAGCGAACGTGCCGGGGTGTACGGTGTGACCATATCCCGGATGTAGACGGGCCCGATCCGTCTAGAGCACGGTACGCCAGGACCAGTGTTTTGAAGCGGATGCGAGCAGCCACCGGTAACCAGTGGAGAGAGCGGAGGAGCGGAGTGGTGTGGGTGAATTTCGGGAGGCTGAAGACCAGTCGAGCTGCTGCATTCTGGATGAGCTGCAGGGGTCGGATGGCCTTAGCAGGTAGACCAGCCAGGAGGGAGTTGCAGTAGTCGAGGCGTGAAATGACCAGAGCCTGGATCAGAACCTGCGCCGCCTTCTGAGTAAGAAGAGGACGTATTCTCACATGACATCTATGACACCTGTCCATCCTGGAGAGGGATCCTCCTCTGTTCTCTCCTCAAGGGTTCTGACCTTTTCCCCTGAAGGGTTGTTTGGGAGTTGTTCCTGATCCCATGTGAGGTCAAAGGTCAGGGATGTCTATGGTTACAGATTGTAAAGCACTCTGAGGGGAATTTGTGAAAATGGGCTCTACTAATAAACTGATAATGTAGCTGACGCTTTTATCCAAAGCAACTTCAACCCTGTTGCACTCAGACACTGTAGAGCAGCTACAGGGAGACACTCAGGATGAAGTGTCTTGCTCAAGGACACATCCACTAGGGCGGGGATTGAACCGCCAACCCCCTGAATGAAAGACGGACCTGCTGACCTCTGACCCACAGTCAGAAAAGATGTGTTCTTAGTTTCCGGTGGCAGGTGTAGAGACTTCCTGCTGTCGGCGGGGAGCTCGCCCCCCACTGAGGAGCCAGGACAGCAACACGCCGTCTGTCGTGGGAAGTAGACGCCTGACGGCGTGATGGTTGACATGTTGTCTCTTTCTCTCAAAGGTTCCCCCCAGAGCTGAAGAGATCACCATCCCCGCTGACGTGACTCCAGAGAAGGTTCCCACACACATAGTGGACTACTCAGGTAACATCACCTGAAGGCGGGGCCAACGTTAGTCCGCTGACTTGTGGGTGTGGTTGACAAATAAAAGTCTGAGTATCGTGGCGTTGATATCCATTTATTTATGTCCTAACAGAAAAAGAGCAGACGGATGAAGTCCTCAGGAAAGAGATCATCAAGGTAAATCCACCTTCAGTGAGCTGAACACCTGGTTTAACAAATGAGATCAAAACCAAATGTCAAACTAAAGGATTGGATTGTTTCAGTTGGGGCCTAAAGTCCCTCACAGCTGTTGTGTCTCTGACCCACACAGGCTAATGTGGTGTGTGTGGTGTATGACGTCACCAACGAGGAGACTATAGACAAGGTACCTGCTGCTTGATGTGTTGTCCCGTCAAAGCTTTCCACTGAATGTTTATTAAACGACTAAATGCACCTCAAACACACATTACACGTGTTTCTGCCTCTTCTGTTCCAGATCAAAACTAAATGGATCCCGTTGGTGAACGGCGACGCAGAGAAGGGGAACAAGTACGTTCATGTGTCTGCTGTGTTACCTGAGGGCCTCGGTGCCGGTGCACCGTGCGCTCTTCCCTGCTGTTTGCAAACAATGTTAGCAAATGTGGTAATCTGAGTATTTGGTGCTAAACGGTCCAGAAACAGACTCGTGAGCATCAGGAGGAGAGCCGAGGCTCTGGGACTAGTGGAGGTCCACTGCACTCGCTCCGTTGGAATGGCAACTGATGTGTATTGCAGGAATACCTGTCTTCAAACAATGAACCACGATGGTGTGCTATCGTGAGTTGACCTGCCGCCGTGTGTTTGTCAGAGTTCCCATCATCCTCGTGGGAAACAAGTCTGATCTGCGCTGTGGAAGCTCAATGGAAACCATTCTTCCCATAATGAATCAGTTCTCTGAGATCGAGACGTGTGTTGAGGTGAGACGCGTCCTGCATACACACCTGCTCATCGGAGCATTGAAATACACACGGTTGCCGGGTCACGCAAATATTTAGAAATGCACCCTTTATCTAACCTTTACATATCTTGGATCATTGTATTCATTTGTTCTGCTGTTTTTCTCTTTCAAGTGTTCTGCAAAGAACTTGAAAAACATTTCGGAGCTGTTCTACTACGCACAGAAGGCCGTCCTCCACCCCACTGCCCCTCTCTACGACCCCGAGGACAAACAGGTCACATACTAGTCACCTTGAAGTCCCTCTCTTAATCCACTTATTTATATCTGTAGGAAAACGATTGTTTTTATACTAATAAGATTTTTGTCCTCCAATATTTGTCCCCAGCTGAAACAGCTGTGTGTCCGCGCCCTCAGCAGGATATTTTACATTTCCGACCAGGACAATGACCGTATCCTCAGTGACGCTGAACTCAACCGCTTTCAGGTAACAGTTAAAATCACTTCCCATAATGCTCTCTTTGCTCAAAAGCCATGCGTCTGCTGTATAACGAAATGAATCTATATTTATGTGTAGAAATCTTGTTTTGGGAATCCTCTGGCACCTCAAGCCTTGGAAGATGTGAAGACAGTAGTCTGGAAGAACACCAATGACGGCGTGCAGGACAACGGCCTGACCCTGAGCGGTAACCGGCGCTCCTGGATGACAACATGCTTTGTAAACGGAGGCGTTGCAACACAATCAACTCATCGCCACGTTGTGCGCGTCTTCTTTTTCAGGTTTCCTGTTCCTGAATACGTTATTCATCCAGAGGGGCCGGCATGAAACCACGTGGACTATCCTCCGGAAGTTTGGTTATGACGACAACCTGGAGCTGACCGATGATTACCTCTACCCCGAGTAAGTCCGTGGCACTATTGTACTTCACCTCAACCTGGATGTGAATGTTTATTCTGCTGATAACGACAACAGGCGGCATTGCAACAGTCTTGGGGAGTAAAGGCCGCTGTGCATGGGTTCTGCATTACCATCGATCTCCTATTTGCCGTATGTCTCCTCAGTTTCCATTGGGTTCGTCTTTGTTTTGTGTGTAGCACTATCTGGGAATGCCGGGTGTCTAAATATCTAATTGTATTTTTTATGTTGTCAGACTCCGAGTTTCTGCCGGCTGCACCACCGAGTTGAGTCACTCGGGTCACCAGTTCCTCCAGCGGCTGTTTGACAAGTACGATGAAGTGAGTAGCAAATGTCCCACTGGACCGTTGATGCTGTGAGAAATGTGATCGAAGCATTACGATGATGTATGGAATACATTAAAGTATTCCAATGGCTGCCAAGTGAAACACATTCAAACGGTAACGCTGTCTCCCTCCATGTCCCGTCAATAAGCGGCTCCCTCTGCTCCCTCAGGACAAGGACTCGGCTCTGTCGCCGGCGGAGCTCGGCAACCTGTTCCTCGTGTGTCCGTACCCGCCGTGGGGGGCCGAGGTCTACCTGACGGTCCCCACCTCGGACCAGGGCTACATCTCTAACCGCGGCTACCGCTGCCAGTGGACGTGAGTCTCTCCCCGCTGGTCCACCATGTGGTGCTTTGGCCCTTTGTGTCACGTGTGCATCGATCCCTTCACCTGCAGGCTCTCTGCGTACTTTGACATCCACCGTTGCCTGGAGCACCTGGGCTACCTGGGCTACTCCATCCTCACTGAGCAGGAGTCACAGACTGCCGCCATCACAGGTGTGTTTGTGTGACTGACCCTGAAAACAGCCAGTAAATCAGAAAGGTGCAGACCACGTCCCTATGGAGCACACCTGGGACATGCTGTACATCCTCGTCCTAATCCGGTCCACTGCAGCCCAACAGTTATATACTTGTATTTGTCCTTGAGGTGAGAAGGAACAGGCGACACGCTTCCCCTTGCATGTGTCGTGTGGCGCATGTAGCGTCCCCACATATGCATACAGTGTTACTGACAGTAATGATGATTTGTGATTGATTGAGCCCGTATGAGGAGCCTCTCTGTGGCTGCGCTTGTCTGGTGTCTCTGTGTCTGAACGACAGTGGGAGGCCAGTTGTCAAACGCTTGGAAAGTGATGTAATCTGTGTCTGCTCATCACTCCTTCATCCTCCGTCTCAGAGGAGAGGACCTTTCAGGTGACCCTGCTGTCGCTGCCAGGCCCGTAAGCCTCGGAGATTAACCCGGATCTTTTAACAAGGGGACGAGTCACTGGTTGTAGCATGAGCCCACCTGCTGTGTGTTGTGCTGAATGAACCTTGTAATTCAGAAGTGTCGGTGATGGTGGTTAATGTATTTGTCGTGGTGCTAGCACCTCGCTCTGTCAGGCCGTTGGGTTATCCAACACATCCATGTGACATCTGTTCAGACCCTGGCCTGTGAGCGGGGTTCACACGGCGTGTTTCTGCGTGTGTCCAGTAACTCAGGAGAAAGAGGTGGAGCTGGAGAAACGCCAGACGCAGCGCTCGGTGTTCCTCTGCAAGGTGATCGGGCCGCGGGGGACCGGCAAGACCACCTTCCTGCAGAGCTTTGTGGGCTGCAACGTTGGGGTACGGCGCCGGCTGCTCGCCTGGAGCCGTGAACTTCTTCACGTCTCATTATCACCACGTTGTCGTTCTTTTCCTGTCTCCATGTTTTCTCCTCTTCTGCTTTCTAGAATAAAAGACATTCCAGCAGTGCCTTTTCCCCTTACGCCATAAACACCGTCCAGGTCAGCAACCAGGAGAAGTACCTCATCGTAAGCGCTTCCCATCCTGATCTTAATGTCCACGCTTAACCTCTGACCCCATTAAAACCACGGGCGCACTCTTCTGCTCCCTGCAGCTCAATGAAGTGGATGTGGAGGTGGACTTCCTGAAGGCGTCAGACGCCAGCTGTGATGTTGCTTGTCTGATGTACGACGCCAGTGACTCGCATTCCTTTGACTATTGTGCCAGTATCTACAAGGTCCGTACCGGCCCGGCTGCAGAAGCATTTCATTGATTGTCTCTCTTCGTTTGAGCCGTCGAGGGCCCGCTCCAGTTTGTGCTGATGTCGGCATTCAGTCAACCAAGTTGAGAATGTGGTGGTTCCCTTTATTGCCTGGAGCAGTTTCCACCTCACAATTCACTACTTTAAGAAGAGTTGAGCATGGCCCATATTCAATAGATATATTTACATATGATCAAATGATTCTCTCTACTTTAGTTATTATTCCTCAATGAATTTATTCACTATTCTGATTATTGGTGGAGTTAAAGGCCCGATGTTAACAGGTATGCATTACTGTCTCTACTCTCAGCCTACATCCACACGACTCCATCTTCTTTTCAAATAAAAACATTTCTGTCCACAGCGTTAACGGAATAGTTTCCCGTCCATATCGTCCTGAAAACCAATGTCGGTTCACGGACGCGGTGCATGCGTGTGAACAGGAAGCAGAATGGACCCTCTGTTGTTTTGAGTTGCATAAGATCTGTGTTCCTGTACGAGTTGGGATCAGAGTGATTCATCCGTTGCTTCGGTTTGATTCCAGTTATCGTGTCTTACAATAAAGTTTACCTGAATTTCCTTCTGACCGACAAACAAAGTAGATTCTCTTTCCTCTCAACTGAAGTTTTCACTCTTTGTCCCCATGTCTTGCTCAGCAACACTTCATGGAGAGCAACATCCCATGTGTGCTGGTCGCCTCCAAGGTGGACCTTCCTGAGGTCAAGCAGTCTCACGGGATGACTCCAGCAGAGTTCTGTTATAAACACCGACTGCCTCCACCTCTGCCCTTCTCCGGCCTGTTCCCCGACTCCACCGGCGGGGGCGTCTACAGCCGGCTGGCCTGGGCAGCGGTGTACCCGTACGTATCCGACTGACCTCTAATCACCGAGAACATGGAACCTCTCGAGAGCAGCTCAGCTGATCAGCTTGTATCTGTGGCTGAACGATGTGTGTGTCCCCTCCAGACACCTGAATGGTTCCAGCGTGAGCAGCTCGTCGTTCTGGCTCAGAGTGGCGTTGGGCTCGGCCGTGGTTGCCGTTCTCGGCTTTGCCGTCTTCAGAGCCGCCGTCAGACTGAAGTGATCAACAAGCAGCGGAGCGTCTGTTTTTCTTTCAGCTGGCGCTCCGTCATTGAAGACGCACCATCAGAGACCAGATTTGTTTTACCACCCCCCCCCTCCCAAAACAAGGCTCCAAGGAATTCTTCATAATATCTTCGCCCCGCTTCACTTTGTCTCTCGCTCTGAGTCGGCTGACAGGCGGCTGGAAGCTGCCGGTCCCGTTGTTCCCCGCGCTGCTGCGCTGGTTCGGCCTTACGTTGTCCGACCGGGTTAAGTCGGAGTTAGACAGTCTCGGTGCACCAAGAACTGTTCTCATCCAAACCGGTGCTTTATCAAAGGGTTGGAAATGCAGCAAGTTCTTTCCGTCTGATCTGTTTTCAATAATGTGTCGGGTTGCGTGAGCTTGGGGAGTTTTTAGAAACTATACTGTGTTTCTTTAGCAAAATGTAGAAAAATGCCAAATTGGCTCGACTGAAGAACCAAAGTTCAGCACAGGGTTCATTTTTAACAAACATCCCGACTGCTACTGAATATCTCCAAGGACCTTCTGGCCATGCCACCTCAGTTACGAGATATTCTTATCTGATTTGCCAAATAACTATAGCTTCAATGAGTCGTCGGCGCATGTGATTTGCCCCTGATGTGGTGTTGATCAGCGAGGCCGTCCTCCACTCATCTGCTGTGGGTGTGAGATGTGCATGAAGAAGAAAGGTGGTTCGTTGTTTTTTTTGCATCTGCCAAAAGTCTGAAAATATTTTATCCGGTAAACCTTAAATATCTGGTCGAATTAATCCGTTTCTTTCTGTTCACGAAATGGAACTCATTGACTTTTGATTTAGACAAATGGATTGATGATGTGTGAATGCTCTCTTCATATATTCATATACCTTCTTACATGATCTGCCATTGCATTGTTTTCCAACATGACTCGTCAGGTTGTGTGTTGCTTTGTTGCCGGGGACCTGCTGTTTCTGCAGAATACACTTCTGTGACTTTTAAAACATGGCTGTTTTTATTGAAGGAATTGAACTGATTTCACTGCTTAATAAAAGACGTGACTGGATGGGGAGCTTTTGCCCAAAATACGTTATGGATGAAAGACGAATATTGTGCTTTTTTTAATATGTCTCAGCTGAGTTTTCAGTATTTACCTTGTGGAATCTTTGCATTTATTTTATTTTTTTTAGAGCCGTTTCACTCGGTTAGTTAGATGATTTAAAGATAATGAAATACAGGCTGCACGGTGGTGTAGTGGCTAGCACTGTCGCCTCACAGCAAGAGGGCCGTGGGTTCAATTCCCGGTCGGGGCGGTCCTTCTGTGTGGAGTTTGCATGTTCTCCCCGTGGCAGCGTGGGTTCCCTCCGGGTTCTCCGGCTTCCTCCCACAGTCCAAAGACATGCAGTCAGGTTAATTGATCTCTAAATTGCCCATAGGTGTGAATGTGAGAGTGAGTGGTTGTCTGTCTCTATGTGAGCCCTGAGATGGACTGGCGGCCTGTCCAGGGTGTCCCCGCCTTCGCCCTGTCAGCTGGGATCGGCTCCAGCGCCCCGCGACCCTAATGAGGATGAAGCGGTATTGATAATGGATGGATGGATGAAACACAGTGTATAGATGGTAAATGTGTGACTTTCAGTTTGTCTCCAGTCTGCTGCTGCCGTCTCAGTCCCAACGCGATTCTCAAAGACACCGCCAGGTGGCGGTGTTGCACGCCCGGTGAGGCCAGGGAGCGGGAGCGCAGTGACGAGAATAAACGGTGAGGAGAGTAACTGCTGCTTGTGCTCACTGGTGTGTATTTCGTGAAGTTTTTGACTACACACAATGTGGTCTGTTCTTTACATACAATGTAACCCCGTATCTCCGCCATGTCACTTTAATTTGTCCTGGTCATATCTCCACGGGCTTTGAGGGACAGTGTTGTCGATGCGCGTCAGCCTCTCACAGCCTCTTCCTCAGTGGAGCTTCCATGGGGCTGTGTCTGCCTGGTTCTCAGAGGCTTCATCTTCATGCAGGGCGCTTCATGTGTCCACGTGTCGAATGCATAGGGACAATGTCATTTGGCTATGAAGCAGATTATGTAAAACCTATTATTCTTTCAAAAGGGACAGAAATCCCTCCGACTACTTCACCCAGTAGATTACGCACGCGTAAAATGCGCGCAATAAGTTGACCCGACACATTTAGTAGAAGATGACAGGTTTATTGGGTTGCAGTAAACAGTCTTTAAAGGTGACTGAACACCACGTGACATCTGGAGACGAGTCGTCTGGACATCCACGGAATGGAGCCTGGATCCAGAGAGCAGCAGCTACCTGTGGCGCATTGTAAAGAGCAATGCTCTCCATTGTCTCACGATATCTTCGGTTTGACCCCCTGCATCAACGATGACTCGTCCCAAGTCCAACTGTATGTACATGTGTTTTCCTTATTAAGACTAGTCTAGCCAGTATATGTCCAAGGATCGGATATAAATTAATATTATCAACGCCAAATAAAAAAACGCTCACAAATATTGCTACAGCATCTAGAAGCTATAGTTCAATAGAGAGAAACTACTGGTCAAAATAGCATAAGTTTGCATGAGAGCGTACAAAAATAATACATATACGAAAACATTTCCTTAAGTATGTACAGTGACTGTCTTCATGTCCTTCTACTTCTTCTTGGCTGGCTTGGCTGCCTTCTTGGGGGTCTTCCCTTTGGGCTTGGGGACCCTCCGCGCGGCTTTGGGCTTCGCCACCTTGGCTGCTTTTTTCGCGGGGGACTTCTTGGCTTTCACCGGGGACGCCTTCTTCACGACCTTCTTCACTTTCTTCGCAGCTGCCTTCTTGGGTTTTTCCGGCGTCTTGGCAACTTTCTTGGGCTTCACCACCTTCTTGGGTTTGGAGGGCTTCGCCGCCTTCTTCGGCTTGGCCGGTGCCGGTGGCGGTGGCGGTGGCTTGGCGGACTTCTTGGAGTCGTCCGGTTTGGCCCACCTGAAGGATCCGGAGGCGCCGTTGCCTCTGGTGTGGCGCAGGCTCCCGTCCGCCACCATCCTCTTCAGGGCCAATTTAATCTGCACGTCGGCGTTCTCGCCCACCTTGTAGCTCTTCCTCACGAACTTCTGGATGGACTGGCGCGACGCGCCGCTCCGGCTGGCGTCGTGCGCGATGGCCGCTCGGATCATCTCAGAGTATTTGGGGTGAGAAGCGGGTTTCTTGGGCATGGCCGCCTTCTTGGCTTTGGCCGGAGCTGCCGACGTCTCTGCCATGGCGACTTTCCTTTTTCTGGAGTTAGTTGACAAACAAAAAAACCACCAAAAACAAGTCCGATGTAATTCCCTCTCCTCGGCGTCAGAAACGGAAATAAACAGAATAACGTTTTCCCCTGAAAGTCCGGGTTGGCAAACAATGCCACCGTAACAATAAAACACGATGATCCTCGCGAGGTGACGCGTCGGTGCACCGGATACCGTAAGAGTCTTATTCCACAGGCGCCTCGGCGAGCCTATGAAGCCGATCTGCGGACGTGATTGAGAACACCAACTGCCAGCAGCTGATCTAGCGGACTCCGTGGAACTGGCGCCGGCCCGTTTGTGTTTCTTCGTCCTCCAACTCCGGACAAATAGAAAAGCTACGGCTCGGTTCTGATCCACAGAACGGCATCGGCCGGTAGCAGGGACGTTGAGCTTCACGTGGACACGCTTTGTGTCTCGTGCCCGCGCCGAAGAACAACTTTTATTCCGGGAAAACCCGCTGGAAGTAATGCGCCCTGTGCACACATTTGCACAATTCGCGTTAAATTGACCCGAACCGACGGAACCTGGCGCCAAACCACAGCATGCAGAACCAAACGACGTCTCTGCTGAAGCGGACGCACGCGCGTCGGTCGGATTCCCGTTTCGTTTTTGCTTTTTATTCATCGAAACGTTTCCCCAACTAACACAGTCCGGCCATTGACTTTGAATGACGCGGTCGAGATTATTTGCCGTTAAACCTCCTATAAATGAGATGTCACGGTGTCGCAGCTGCAGGTGACTCTCGGGACCAGGGCGTGGGTCCAGAGCGCGGGAACACGCGGCGGGACTTTATGTGTCTGACGGTTTATTCCGACAGAAGCTTCTCACTGTCACGATGGCGGCAGCGCCACCGGGCAGGAGAGCTGCCAACACCTCCAACGATCAGGAACTGATACCGGAGCCACACATGGATCACCATATTTCGGATAGTGGTCTAAGTGGCTGCTGTGGGACCAGGTGTGGGACCAGGTGTGGGACCAGGTGTGGGACCAGGTGTGGGACCAGGTGTGGGACCAGGTGTGGGACCAGGTGTGGGACCAGCTGTGGGACCAGCTGTGGGACCAGCTGTGGGACCAGCTGTGGGACCAGCTGTGGGACTCTGGTCGGGGTCACGAGGTTCTGTGGAGCCCGAACCCGAAACAACCGACAGGCTCCCACATGAAACACTTTGATAGAACTGTCCTCCTGTGGTATCTCTTATGATGAGGTCTGGATGTCCCTCCTGCAACGTCATTTTGATTCCTAAAGTCACAGCCGATGATTGTTGTGGCATGGTTATCTGACTTATTGACTATTATCTTTTGTTTTTTATTTTAAACACAATTCTCTCCTCGTGCTCATCATCCTCAGTGTGTTATATCAGTCAGTCGCGCGCAATTCCAGGATGCTTTATTTTCATTGGTTGCTGGATTAAATCTTACCCAGATTCAATAGATACGGTTTTTTTTCTGATTGGCTATTGTGATTGGCTGATAAGTGGCTCCTCACAGCAGAACTCCAGGGGAGCGCTTGATTCCTCCACGGTGAGAGCAGCCCGGCTCATGTTGACGCGCTGCGGCACATTAAAACATTAAATAGCCGAGAGTTTTTTTCAGCGTGAGAAATACGATGTGTGGCGGGAGTGCGTGACTTAAGACCGAAATGCGTGAGTCTCACGCTCAATGCGTGACACTTGAGAGCCCTGAGGGTGAGTGGGTTAGTGGGCGAGCAGGGAGTGAACAACGAGGAGCGAGGGAGCGAGGAAGGAGTGAGTGAATTAGTGCCCCCCCCCCCTCCTCCTCCTCGAGGCTCAGGGGAGGAGTAGATGACAGGGTGAGTTGTGCACAAGTGCATTAAAGTGGGAGGGGTCCGTAGAGGAGGGCGGAGGGATGACGACGTGAGCCCAGCGCGTCGTGGATGGAGTGAACGCGCGTGACGAGGAGCGCCACGAGAGCGCGCGGCGCGGAGCTGCACCCCGCAGGTCGCTCCACGGGGGGCCGCATGTCTGCTGCGTGTCTCGCGGGGTCCGTGTGTGTGTTGGCTCTGAGGACAGCAGCCCGTTGTGTTTGTCCCGGTTGTCCGCAGCGATGCGTTCTGCTCTCCGGCCTCTTCCCCGTTTCGGAAGCGTGGCTTAAACAGCCCGGTTAGGCCACGCCCCTTATGGGACAGCCGGCCTGCCCTTTGGGAAGTCATCATCACAGTAATAACACGTCGCTTCATGGCCGGTGCATTGTTGCATGTTTCACAGGAGACTAATAACCAGACATGATGGCTCGTTGTTCAGTGATTGGTTGGATGTCCCTGACGTCATTAGAGGCCTAAACCTGCTGCTGTGTTATCGTTTCTCTGGAGTGGGAGAGTTTATAAGATTAGTTCATGAATGCATTAGTTAATTGACATAAATCCCTGTATTTCATGTGTTTGTGCATTCAGTCCTTCACCACTGCTGCCAGCACGACGTCGAGCTGAACGTTTGAATATTTGGCGTTGCAGCCGAAGTCGGCTTGTAATATCGTTTAACTTCCACGATGCTGAACCCAGTGCTGCTTTACTCATCACAAGTTGGAGGGAGTCGAGTGGGAGGTATGCATGGACGGATTAAGAAACCCCGCCCCCCCCGCAAAAAAACGTTAAAAAAATACCAACAAATGTAAAAAAATTAAATTTAAAATAAATCAAAAAAAATTAAACATTGCTAACAAAACAGTCCGTATGGAACAACGATACCGGAGCTGAGCAGAATTATATGACCATGACATGAATGACTTAAGCCTAGCATATACCGGCTATGGCGCATCGTGTCATATCATCATATCAATACAAAGTTAATAACAGCGACTTCACGCAGAGGCTCTGGCTTAGGGGCCCCCTGAGCTCAGGGGCCCCTGGTGCCGGTAGGCTCGTTCGGTAATCTATCCCTCAGTAGGACTATTGGGGCCCTGTTACTGACATGAATGACTTAAGCCCAGCATATACCGGTTACGGCGCATCGTATCATATCATCATATTCATATCAATACAATGTTAATAACAGCGACGTCACGCGCGGAGGCTCGGTAGGCCCGTTGGTTAATCCATCCCTGGAGGTATGTGTGTGTTTGCAGAAGACGGCGACATCGCCGGAGTGTGTTAGCTGCATCTCAAAATTTATCCGATGCCAGTTCGTAACTTCAGCTGAAAACCTTTTCAAATCCAGTGTGGCGCAAAGCATTCTGGGTAACATCACCCACAATTCCCCGACCGAGGGCCTCGTTGTGCTCCATGTCGGCCGTGGGTCGGTCCCAACGGGCCAACAGGAGCACATTGTGGAGAAGCATTCTTCCTGAGTTTAATCTGAGGCCTGTTTGGTCCTTTTGAAAATCAGAGACGCTCAAATTAAATGTGGGAAGATGGTCTGGAGATGAGATCGTTTATCTTTCTCCTGTTTCAGGGTTTCTTTACACCTTTAGAATTTCATCTCACAAACTCATTTACTAACTTATTCTCTATATGTATTTTATTTCTACACATATGGTTTAGAGTTTATAGCTTTCTAATGAACTGAATATGCTTCCAAATTCAAGTCTCACTCCATCAATCACTCCATAGAACATCCTTCATATCATCATTTGGGATTATGAGAAGTAGAATGTAGATCTGTCACTCTCATTTGGTGTATTGCTATATTTCATGTTGTTGCATAACTTTTCTAACATGGAAACTAAATGTGTTTTCACCTCCTGGTTTCTGCCGCCGTGCTCGTGACGTGGAACTGTTCCCCTCGAGCAAAGGGCTTTCAGTCAAAACTCCAACAAAAACATAACAACATGCTTAATGTCGTTTATCAGCACAAGTGAACAGGAGCCGTGTGTTTTCCTCTCATGAAGTGACCGTCTGTCCTGCATGTCGTCTGTCAGCAGCTGCCAGCCGGACATCGTTGAGTTCAGCTGCCGCCGCTGCAGTCAACTCGCTCTGAACCAACAGCTTAAGGTGTGTGTGTGTGTAGATAGATAGATAGATATATTTATTTGTCGTTTGCCAGAGTACAGGTACAAAAGCATCGAAATTGCAAGAAAGGGTGGATGAAAGATTACAGCATAACATGAGGGAAGAAGGCGAGAAAAAAACACCAACCCCCCGACTATGCCCCGAGAGGGGTACAGTGTGGGAGCATGAAAAAAACACCTTAGCACATAAGCACATACATTTTAGACATGACTTGCAACGAGTAGGAAGGGGGGAGGTAATCCAACAACTGGGTGATCTAAGCCCATCCATTGGGGGCAGAAGGTAACCAGCACCGACAAGCAGCCAGCCGGTCCGGCGCCATCACAGCAGCGCCAGCCACAGCCCCGTCCGGTCACACTGGGGGTAAGAAGCAGGCGAAGGCGTGGGATGGGGGGAGGGGGGTAGTGAATGCAAATCAGTATATTGAAAGTTTGTGTGTGCGTGGTCTGGTATGTCGTCCTCCCCCAGGCCACAACAGACAGAGTTCACAGTCCGCAAGATGGTCGTTGCCATGGAGATAGCCTTGAAAGGTCCTGGAGAAAACAACCACAGGTGTCTGTGGATAGGGGGAAGGGAATGAGAGAGGTTCTCACTTCAGCGATCTTCAGGGGAGTTGTTGTTCCAGTAACGGCCTTGGCCAAGGCCCGTTCTGGTTGAGGGAGCCGAAAGCAGATAAGATTGGGATTGTTTGGTCTTCCAGCAGCTACATCCAATTTGCGCACCTACTATTCCACCACTTTCCTCCCATTTTTCAAATCGATCCAATTTCGTCGGGCAGCCTTAGGGGGCTTTTAACGGCTGTCACCGTTTCCTTAATTTCCGATAAACCAGGGCAACGCCAAATCCAAACAGCAGAAATCCTGTAATCATAGTTTCGAATAGGTAGATGTCATCTACGTGTGTGTGTGTGTGTGTGTGTGTGTGTGTGTGTGTGTGTGTGTGTGTGTGTGTGTGTGTGTGTGTGTGTGTGTGTGTGTGTGTGTGTGTGTGTGTGTGTGTGTGTGTGTGTGTGTGTGTGTGTGTGTGTGTGTGTGTGTGAACAGGTGTCAGAGGCCAACGGCTGCTCAGCCTGATGAAGGCCGTCAGTGTGGCCCTCCCGAATCTCTTTGTGGATGTCTTGGCTCTAACGCCCCCCCCACCCATCTCATTATGTACAACAGGTAACTTGTTCCATCACGTCAGCTGTCAGACCCCCTCAGAGGACAGGCGGTCTGAGAGCACCTGTGGTCCGTCAGTCAGCGGCGATGACTCAGCGTTTCTCCTGAAGATGATGAAGTTATGACGTTGATACGAGTGATGAGACTCAAACCAGGATGCTTCACTTCGCCCTGACCTTCGCCCTGCCTCTTTAATACTTGGTGATGGAGGAGTGACGCATGCTGACGCAACAGCTGCCACTCAACCACATGCATTCTGTGGAGAAGTGTGACATTTATTTTTTTAGACATATTTAAACAACTTTTATGGACACAATGAGAAATTCGGATTTCATGAGCTTCTAATTTCTTTCTTAACTTTGTGTTTTTGCGTGAAAGCTGTGCACAAAAAGTAGTAAACAATGATTTATATAGTTTTTTGATGGTTCTAATGCTCTCTTTATACTTTAATGTACACCATTTCCCAAATGTATGGAGCAGTGAGGAATATGTTGCCCCTCCTACTGCATGTTGGGTACTTCTGATCAGCCGCGTTTACCAACAGAAAGCGGAGCAGCTTTAATACAAAGAATGACTTCTAATTAATTATGTTATTCACTAACATACAGTGAAGACCACTGAGTTATAGATATAGATATATATATATACTCTATTCATCCCCAGTAGCAGCAACCAACAAGGTTACAGAGTTAACATATTCATATTAAATATGAACAAAAAGCACAATAAATACAATAACATTAATTTAATAAAAGAAAATGAAAATGTAAGGTGTGTAATCTCTATAAGCTATGTCCAGTGGAAGTGATGCAAGGGTTACAGATGTTAGCCGATGGATCTGAACAGAGCTGATTCATTATAAAGTATAAACCCCGTTGGCATGAATGTTCTCCTGGATCTGAAGCAGCCTGTCGGAGAACCTGCAGTGGAGAGGGTGGTCCGGGTTCTCCAATACGAGGGTGGTCCGGGTTCTCCAATACGAGGGTGGTCCGGGTTCTCCTATACGAGGGTGGTCTGGGTTCTCCAATACGAGGGTGGTCCGGGTTCTCCTATACGAGGGTGGTCCGGGTTCTCCAATACGAGGGTGGTCCGGGTTCTCCTATACGAGGGTGGTCCGGGTTCTCCAATACGAGGGTGGTCCGGGTTCTCCTATACGAGGGTGGTCCGGGTTCTCCTATACGAGGGTGGTCTCGGTTCACCAATACGAGGGTGGTCCGGGTTCTCCAATACGAGGGTGGTCCGGGTTCTCCAATACGAGGGTGGTCCGGGTTCTCCTATACGAGGGTGGTCCGTGTTCTCCAATACGAGGGTGGTCCGGGTTCTCCAATACGAGGGTGGTCCGGGTTCTCCAATACGAGGGTGGTCCGTGTTCTCCAATACGAGGGTGGTCCGGGTTCTCCAATACGAGGGTGGTCCGGGTTCTCCAATACGAGGGTGGTCCGGGTTCTCCTCTATGGACCATCCTTTCTTCGGTGTCCGCCTCTCCACCTCCTGTTCTGGTTCTGGTCTAGTTCTAGTCCTGTTCTAGTCCTGTTCTAGTCCTGTTCTGGTCCTGTTCTGGTCCTGTTCACAGCCGATGATGGAGCCTCCCTCCCCAGTGAGTCTGTTGGTGTCTCTGGTCTGCGGGTCTTTATTGAATATGCTCTTTATTGAAGTGATGAGTTGTGATTATTTCAGGTGAGCTCTGGTGGGACCTCCCAGCGGGTCGGCACTTCTTTGGCCCGGCGGCTTGTTGTTGCTGCAGTGGGCCAGCAGGGCCTCCCTGTGGGATGCATCTCACCGTCAGACACCAGAGGTCAGCCTCCACTCCTCTCTCCAGGCCCTGGGGCAACGCAGTCAGACAGGTATTATGGATGAGTTGATGTTTTGGAAGCAGACTCCCGTACGAGATGTTGGCTTCCCTTGAATAGAAATCATCACCGTTTTACAGTCATGTTAACGCACCCTTCATTATTTACACTTCTGCCTTGGCGTTCCCTTTCCACTCTTAAATATTTCACCTGTTCAACCTCCTTCCTCTAACTCGCTGCTTCCGTTCCGTCCCCATGGAGATCTTCTGAGTGGAGCCTTTTGGACTAAAACTGTTCATCACTCACCTGATCTTTCATTGTTCTGCCGTTCCTCATCGTGCGTGTGATTCCCTCGGTTGCATAATCACGACTGCCTGGCGACTCCAGTGTGATGCACCATCTATTTCAATTTGATGTTACCGGGTTCCAGACACGTGTCTTCTTAATCTATAAAGTTACGGTCAGGTAGCAGAGTAGTAGAGCACACCTGTGGCGCGCCGGTTGCACAGTGGCTGCACTCTGAGTGCTGATTGCATTTGTAAGACTCGTCTTTATGAGTGTTAACATCTCTTAACTCACCTTCTTGTGGGAGTTCTATCTCAGACTGCAACTCTTCACTCTTCTCTTCTGCAGTTATTATTTATGCATTGCTTCCCATCCCTGTGTTCTTCAGGCTGGAGGATGGCGGGAAGATTTATCATCTTACCCTGGACAGCTTTCCTCCTTCCTTGGACGTCAACTCGGAAACATCCTGATAAACACGTGCGGCTGTTTCCCGTCGGTCCAACAACCCGTTAAAGGAGCGCTCATGAGGTCATTTATTGATATTGATTTCTCTAGCACAACATGCAGCGGGAACGTATCCCGACCGCTTTCAAATGTTCACTCTGTTTCATTGCAGCCATTTGCTAAAATAGAAAAAGCTCATTTTATTTCTCATTAATGTTCACTCAGCACCCCATCTTGACAGATAAAAACTGAAATGTAGACATTTTTGCTAATTTATTAAAAAAGATAAACTGAAATATTCATTTCTGTTTTTTCTGAATATTTCAGTTTTTCTTTTTTAATAAATTTGTAAAACATTCTACATTTCTGTTTTTTTCTGTCAAGATGGGGTGCTGAGTGAACATTAGTGAGAAATAAAATGAACTTTTTTTTATTTGAGCAAATGGCTGCAATGAAACTGAATATGTAAGGGTCTGAATACTTTCCGTTCCCTGTGTATTCCTTTGGCTGAGTTTACGCTTCAGTAAAGTATACAATCACATATTTTATTGAAGCAAAAGGCCAGTCTGTGACTAAATGTGTGAGATATTGTGTTCTTAATAGTATAAGTCTCCGAACAACAAAAACACCCAAGATGATCTCGTGACAGAGCATTCCACACATTCAAAAGTAAAACATCTCTTATCCTCCTTTACTTATTCTCATATCTTAGCTCCTGTGCATTTTCTTTAAAAACTAAATATATTCCCTGAAAAGAAAACTTGAGACAACCCAAATAAATCATGCTTATATAACTTGTTTTTCTCAACCAGCAGACTTGTTAGGTGGATATACCTGGCAATGGAACACAGGTAATTCCTCCTCAGCACCAGCTCCATCACAGGGATAAGGTGTCAGCTCTTAATTAACAAGCAGAGTGTTTAAAGTATACCTGCTGGGAGATATTATTAAAGTTGAGATATTATTAAAGTTGCATACAAATTATTATCTGTCATTATAAAATGTTGCCTCTTACAAGATATGGATTTAATAGCACAGTATCTGTTGGGAGGTTAACAAATCTAGACTTAGACCGTCTAGTTTTTAACTTTGATTAAGTACGATAGTTACCAGTTTAAAAAAAAGAATTTACAGTAAAGCAAATGTGACAGCGACTCTTAAAACACCTCCGAGCCATCAGAATGTACGAGCAACAGCCATTAAATCCTGGTGGAAAGTTTAGTGTGCAACCCATCCTCTAGAGTCTAGACTATAAAGAGGAGCTTGTTGTGCACATAAACACATCCCTACAGTTTGCATCCATGCAGGATGTTTTAATCACATGAGGCGACTCCTGTATCGATGAGCCCTCGTGCTAAACACCTGGTCAAGCCGGTGTATAATGAAGACTGAACTCACTTTAAAGGGCACGTATAGCGCCGCTTCACTTACTGAAACACAACTAACCGCACACATACACTTCGAGATGAACGCCTGCCTTATGGAGCTGGAGCTCATTAAGCTGGAAGAGTGCAGATCGGGGGTCTAATGAATGACTTTCCTGCCCCATGACGGACCGCGTTCCCCTCTCAGAAGCTGTGGGCCGTGTTCTGTCTGCTGGTCTCCGGCCTCGTGAAAGAGGAGCGAGCTGCCGAGTCCGTCTGCACCCAGCAGGCTGAAGGCAACATGAAGGCTCTTCAGTGGGCCGCTTGTCACCAGAGGCGTATCTCGCTCCTGCTGTCGTGTGCATGATGGCATCTGGTATCAGTTTAATGGAGACAAGGACGCTGGGTGCTGGTGTGAGCCGCCATGGGGCCGCGAGCCGATTGGCTTCTGATGCATGAAACTGGACATGTGTGCATTTTCATTTGTGAGTAATTCCACTATTGTGTGGTTGAATAGGGCTGTATTCATATTTCTTTCTCACGCAGCCCGGCGGTGTCGTGCTGGTGCTACCTGAGCGTCCCTCTTGGTGCCTGGGTGTTGCTTCTTTAGAGGTGTTCTGCTTTATTTTCTCACTGCACTGGATTCTTTTCTTTAGTTCATGCTTTAGTCTATCGTTTTGTGAGGGGAGTCGTGAGGTTACCAAGGCAACTGTTGCATCCAGTTTCACTTCCTTTTCGCTGCTCTTTCAGTCGTCTCACTTATGGCAGTTTGCAAATTCTTATAATTAGATTGATCTTATTCAAGCCACTGTAGCAGTCACCCGTGGCTCAGCCTCAACACGAGCTCATGAAGCACAAGACGAGTCGGAAGGACTCCTTCCACAGACGTGAGACGGATTTGTGCAGAAGGAAAACACCTTCTGGAGGGGATTCCAGTGAAATCCGACACAACACTTGCCTGCAGCCCACATGAGCAGGAGCAAGGTCCCTATAGCCGTTCCTACATCCTCAGCCTCTTGCTCGGCTCCCTCTTCATCGTGCATCAGATCAACATCACAGCCCTTTCTCTCTTGACTTGTTGTGAAGTATTGGGTTGAGGACCGTGGCCTTGTGTTATTGTTTAGAGGTCTTCATTTGAGCTCGTTGGAGCGTCTACGTTGTGTTTGTGTGTTGGGCCGTTAGCTTGATGGTGCAGCGCTATCGGGCCGGTTATAATTAGCACCGAGATGTAAAGCAGCCGGTCGTTGTCTTTGGGGACCAGCAGTGTCGTTGACTTCACGGTTCATATTGGCTCTGTGCCGTTCATCTCCTTTAAAGTAACACATGGTCTGGATTTCACCAGATGCCTGTGTCTCATCGAGCTGTTGTCTTGTTTACAGTGTGTGGGTCTGTGTGTGTGTGTGGAGAGGGGGGGGGGGGGGGGGGGTCTGTGCCTGTCGTAAGCACAAAGCCGCAGTGGAGCCCATCCCCTGAGACGCCTGGCTTGGAGTGAAGAGAGGAGCCGCAGCCCATGGCCACTCCCTCCTCTTTTCCAATTGGAAGAGAGAGGCCACCTCCCTCCCCTGCCTCATTGGTATGCAGCAGCGCAGTGTGTGTGTGTGTGTGTGTGTGTGTGTGTGTGTGTGTGAGAGGAGAGAGAGAGCGAGGTAGCAGTCAGTGTGATGGGATAGAGGAGAGCGAACGAGAGCTGCTGGATCTGCCTGTCGTTCTGGGTTCTGGGTTTCCTGGTTGTCTGGTTCTTCCCGCCGCGCCGCCACAGAGTCACGGCCCATCTGCAGCTCCGACAGCAACACGGAGCCGCACTGCACGGCTCTGACTCAGCAGCACGGAGACACGCCAAGGACAGGGCTCACCGGGCTGCCTCCATCACCAAGGGGGGGGCAGCAGCTACGAAGGGGCCTGGCGGTAGGATCTGGGCATCAGCTGCTCCCTCCACCACCTTCCTTAGCGCCGCGCTCCTCCCTATGCCCTTGTCCTCGGCGGCTCCTCTCACCTCCCTGGCCAGTGTATGGAGAGAAGCTCCCTGGTTCAGCTCATACAAGAGCAGGTAAGCGAGTGAGCAGGCAGCGGCGGAGGTTTCTATGGTTACGGGCTGCCGGCCACCTCGTCGTCTCTCCAGGGATTGAGACGTGGAGGCCGCGATGAGAGCTGATGTTGAGATTGATAGCGCGGGCAGAATGAGAGCTTGAGGCAACAAGACGGACGCAAGCATCATGGAGCCATGTGGGCCCCGAGGATGTGAGGTCAGATCATGGGGGGGGGGCATGGGTATGATGGATGGATGGATTCATTGGAGCATTCTCCATTTGAGGGATGACACAAATCATTAGTGGTCCATTACAACTGCTGCATTGGCATGTGTGTGTGTGTGTGTGCGTGTGTTTCCTTGTGTATTTTCATGTTTCTTTCTGTCGACCACATCACCATCGTATCATCTCGTATCATCTCCGGGTCACCAGAACCAAAAATTGCACGATTTTTTCCTCCATTGTCTTCATTCCAAGGGGTCGAGCAACGAGGCGGTCCTGAGGACCAGGTCGTGCTTTCTTCTAGACGATAATCTGTTATTTGTTGTTACACATTCCTTTCAGCCCTGCTGTTGAGACACGGTGCTTCTGCTCATATTCAGGCCATTGAAAACATTTTGCTTGACATCTGGAGTCCTCTAAACCCAAACAGCTGCTTTGACTGTCCAGTCAGGGGATTGAGTTCAGGTTTAGTCCGTCTCCAGAATGAACAGGCCGGTATGGAGGAAAGCAATATCTAAAGTGTGGCCAGCTCATTTTCAGTCTTGCGTTTAATGCAATCTTGCACTCTGTCTGGTGTCTTTGATCAATGGGGGCTGATTGACAGAGAGGTCGGCCAATCGGTGTGTCCGCCCGGGAGGAATCAATTACCTGCTGCTGGGTGAGGCTTCACGAGTGGCCCATCAGCAGCACATTGATCCACACGCTCGGCAGCATTTAGGGAGGTGTGTGTGTGTGTGTGTGTGTGTGTGTGTGTGTGTGTGTGTGTGTGTGTGTGTGTGTGTGTGTGTGTGTGTGTGTGTGTGTGTGTGTGTGTGTGTGTGTGTGTGTAATAAGTGGAGGGAGCCCGTGGTGGCGAGTGATGCGGTGGCCACCCTGTGGGTCATGTTCTGTGTAAACACTCCAGCGATCACAACTCTTCAGACCTCAGCGGAACACGAGACCAGTCCCTCCACGCTGTCAACGCCTGCTGGTTGTATTGGTTGTGGGGCTCTCTGCCTGCAGCAGTGTGGTCAGAGAGTCACTGTGGTTCCTTTGACGATCAGGTCGAGACCAGACCCCTCACTGGATGACGAACATCCTTTCCCACCTTGAGGAATCCATGCGCAGGCCTTCGATTTGGAAACTTTAATTAAACTACAACGTGTGCTGCCGGTCTGAACTTTGGGCAATTTGTGCTCATCTTTATCCGGAAAAAAAAGATTTAGCTGAGTATGCCACTTTTTTTATTTTTGGGGAGTTCTGTCCACCAGATTTAAATCGTCCCATTGGAGACCACAGAGTCCGGCCTCGAAGCAAACCCTAAGAGCACCTGGAGGTCAAGTGCTCTGCTTGAGGGCCTCTTAGATTCATCCAAAAGCAAAACATTATTCAGTCACTGCTTAGTATTTCAGTTATCTAGGGTGTTAAACCTGCAGCATCACATTTTCTTTATAGACATTGAGATTTAAGCTCCCGCTGCTCGACATTTACACAAACTTCAGTTTTTAGGATGTTTTGCTCCAAAAGAAAATGGGGCGTGCTTAATGTATCCGTGCACTGCAGGTATAAAGCAGAGGGGGTTTACAGGCTGGTCTAATACACACACACACACACACACACACACATGCTGCAGGGGGACAGAAGGAGAACAGGAGCAACACCAGTGAGTTTCTTGTTATTAATCTTTGTCTGCAGGAGGTTGAGCTCAGGCTATTCGTGGCCCATGCAGGCTCACATATGCTCATCATCAGCACGCAGTTCCTCTGATACTCGTTCTGTTGCAGCACTAAGGACACCACGATTGGTAAATGTCTCTCCATGCGTCATTCAGTTTTTATTTGGCGTATTTATACATCTCCCAAAAGGACTTTGGGCTCTACATATTTAGACATATTTATGCCAAGTAGAGAATAAGGCTACATCCCCTTTCCTCCTCCTCTGATTGACAGTCGCTGTGTTTGCAGACGCCTCTGTGTGTGTCTGGATGTCAGGACATGTCGTTGGATGGTTGTTTGCATCAAGGGAAATCCTCTAGATGTCTCTTTACAGTCGTCCACTGGAGGGGCAGTGGATCTCATGGCCTCCCATTGCACAGCCACAGGGGTCACATGTGAGCGTGGTGACGGTTCAGGAGGGCGGACGTACATTGTGATCGTTACAGAGTGGGTGGCCCAGTTGGTGAACACCAGTCAGAGACCATCACCAGGTTCACCAGGCGGCTCCCTCTGCAAAGCACAGCCTGATCCAGCGTCGTGCTCCGGGCCGCAGGGTCAGGTAGTGAGGACCACCTGGTGGAAGGGATCAGTTGATGTTGCTCATTCATCAACCTTTCAAGCATTTTGAAATCAAATAATTAATGGAGTTAAAAAATCTTAAAAACAAGGTTGAAAATCACACATAGCAAAATACTTTCATTTATAAATCTCAAATAATTGTTTTTTATAGAGTCCGATACAAGAAATTAAATTTGCAATATTTATATAAACAATCAGATATAAAAAATGTTGCCAATTAATTTTGTGCAACTACAATGTAGCTCCCGTAAGATGACCTCCTCCCAGAAGGAAAGCAGGAAGAGACTCGGGCCGCGGCGACATCGTGCGCTCGCTGATAGGGGGAAGCATGCCGAGCGTAACCACGGGGATCCGAGCATCTCCTCTGCCTCATGATGACAGCCCTCCAGCCGAGGGCCTCGTCCTGTGAGTCACGTCTCCCTAACATGAGCTTCAGCCCGATGACCAGAGGTCCTCCATGGCGGCTCTGGGTCGCCACCCGGCTGGACGTCCATGTTGAGCCCTGAGGAACAGACTGACGGGCTGGGCTCAGTCTGAGGTAACAGAGGCCCGGGGTCAACGGTGAGATCCTTCACCTGCAGTCAGCATTCTACTCCTCTTCCTCATGTCTCTCTCTGACCAACACCTCCACCTTCCATCCATAATCTCTCGCCCTGCCTCACTCAACCCTGCTTTTGTTTTATTACCGCCTGATTCTCATCTCATTGGTCTCCTCCCATCCATCTGTTTTCTAGTTTTCCTTCCGCTCTTTATCCTTTTCCTTTGTCATCTCTTTCTCTCCCCCATTTGTGTCTTTCGTCTGCCTCTAGAACGGCAAATATGTCAAGGGAAGGAGGGAAATGGGGGGGAATGCAAGAAAGGGAGGAAACACGGGCGACTGGTAACCATGGCAACGTATGCAGTTTGTCAAAGTATCACCCTCACAGTGTTGGATCGCTTCAATAACCGCTTTCCTCTCAGCGCCCAACACTCACTCCTCTGAGTGAACCTCGTCTCCTCTGAGTGAACCTCGTCTCCTCTGAGTGAACCTCGTCTCCTCTGAGTGAACCTCGTCTCCTCTCAGTGAACCTCGTCTCCTCTGAGTGAACCTCGTCTCCTCTCAGTGAACCTCGTCTCCTCTGAGTGAACCTCGTCTCCTCTCAGTGAACCTCGTCTCCTCTCAGTGAACCTCGTCTCCTCTGAGTGAACCTCGTCTCCTCTCAGTGAACCTCGTCTCCTCTCAGTGAACCTCGTCTCCTCTCAGTGAACCTCGTCTCCTCTGAGTGAACCTCATCTCAGACGTGCCGTGGAGTGTCACCTTCCAGGACAGACGAGCCGGCTGCTGAGGGCAGACGCAGTAACAGGCAGTGGGAGGTCGTGTCTCAGTTCTTCTCGTCTCTCTCTTCCTCCTCCTCCTCCTCCTCCTCCTCCTGTTCCCTCAACCTATATTCATTGTACATTTATTTTATTTCATCCATCGATCTCCTCTCACGTCACCGCCTGTGTGTGAACACACCGCCATGGAACACACGTTAAGGGATTATCTCAAAATAGAGCTGGGCCTGTTTTCTTTTTCAACCGGGTGAATTTGTGCTCGTTGAACACCGCTCGACTCAGGAGGGTTGAGATTATACTCAGATGTGTGAGGGGCACGGACCCAGAGGACGGATGGTGTCATCGGTCTCAGGGGAAACAATGGATGTGTGGAGAGAATCTTGGTTTTTACAGGTTCTGCTGTCGAGTCATGTTGGTGTCAGGAATGTGGAATATGAACGCTTCACGAGGCAAGAGTCAGAAACCACCGGCTCCTCCTCAGGGGAACACGAGGAATCACATTCATTCGGATTTAAAGTTGCTCTTGTTCAACACACACACACACACAGACACACACACAGACACTCACACACTCACAGACAGACACACACAGACACACACTCACAGACACACACACACATGCAGCATCAGAACCAGACGTCTACAAGTCCATTTAACTCTGAGGGATTTTAGTTTTTGAAGAAACTGCAGGTCGCAACCTCCAAGCCACGCCCACCATACGAGATACGAGTGTATCTCCCTCGTTGCTCCCACCATCAACAACAACATCAACAACATCAACAACAACACCATAAACCCCATCATCAGCCACCCCTCTGTGCTCTGACTGCTCTGTGATGAGGGGTCACATCTCTCTCCCTGAGGTCACATCTCTCTCCTTGAGGTCACATCTCTCTCCCTGAGGTCACATCTCTCTCCTTGAGGTCACATCTCTCTCCCTGAGGTCACATCTCTCTCCTTGAGGTCACATCTCTCTCCCTGAGGTCACATCTCTCTCCTTGAGGTCACATCTCTCTCCCTGAGGTCACATCTCTCTCCTTGAGGTCACATCTCTCTCCTTGAGGTCACATCTCTCTCCTTGAGGTCACATCTCTCTCCCTGAGGTCACATCTCTCTCCCTGAGGTCACATCTCTCCTTGAGGTCACATCTCTCTCCTTGAGGTCACATCTCTCTCCCTGAGGTCACATCTCTCTCCCTGAGGTCACATCTCTCTCCTTGAGGTCACATCTCTCTCCTTGAGGTCACATCTCTCTCCCTGAGGTCACATCTCTCTCCCTGAGGTCACATCTCTCTCCTTGAGGTCACATCTCTCTCCCTGAGGTCACATCTCTCTCCCTGAGGTCACATCCCTCTCCTGGAGGCAGCAGCTCCATGAACTCTGGAGTCTGAGTCGTTCCTTCAGTCTGTAGCTCCATTGTTCTTCCTGAGTCTTGTTTATTATGTCTCTAGCTGATGCATCGATGTTCTCCAAAGGTGTGATGGTGGTTCTGTTGTTCTTCCAGCTGGACCCAGACAACACCGGCTTCATCGCAGTGGAGAACTTCAGCCGCCTGGTGCAGCACCATGAGCTGCAGCTGGACCCGTCCAAGCTGGACATGCTGCTGGCGCTGGTCCACAGCAACGAGGACGGACAGGTGTGCTACCAGGAGCTCCTCGAGCTGGTGAGAGGAGACCGCCACGCAGACACAGACACACACTACAGACACACATAGTACAGACACAGACACACATAGTACAGACACACATAGTACAGACACACACAGTACGGACACAGACACACATAGTACAGACACACATAGTACAGACACACATAGTACGGACACAGAGGGATTTAAGGGCCTGCAGTACAGACGCACACTCCGACATGCGCCCCGGTTCAGGACGGTTTCACGGTGGATCCACGGAGCCGTATCGCTCCGCGGTGCCGGACATCGAGCCAGCGTTCGGGTCGCCGTCCTGCAGAGAGGATCAACCTGCTGTTCGTGGTCTGTGGTCCAGACACTGAACCTCGGGTCCACAGAATCAAAAATCATGACTCATAAATCCAAACACAAGTCATATATTAAACAGTGAAACGGCAAAATGCCTGAAGACATCTGTTTTATGTTCTATGTCCTGACGTGTGAACCGTCTGTGACCCTCATATCCTCTTGGGATGCCTCGTTCAGAGGCAACGTCTTTTGCCTCTGCTTTGACTCGGTCCTTTATGATGTACCTCTTCTTGATCTTCATCCCCTCTTCTTCACCTATGTGTGTTTAAAATGGTTTATGAGAACTCTTATACGTCTGTAGTGACAGACTGACTCTCCCCGAACACGTCAGCGACCACCTTCTGCTCGCAGCAGCGGGATTCATTAAATGCAGTTCCTGGCATATCTTCACTCCCTCTCGCTCACTTCTCCTCTATTGCTTTCTCTCTCTGCTTATTTGTCTCTTTCTTTTTGATCTCCCTCTCTCTTGTGTTGTGCCACCTCTGGTTTGTAATGAGGGCCACACAAAGATCACATTTGAAGCGTGTGTTGAGGTGCAGCCTCTTTACGCCGCCCCCTCTCTGGGATGTGCACATATCTTCCTCCCCATTCTTTCAGTGCATCTCATCTTAACCCCTTTTTCTTTTTTACTGCCTCCTCTAAACCCCCAGATCTCATTTCCTTCTCTTTCAATCTACATAGCATATGTTGAGGTGAAAGATTAAACACGAAAGGGGGCCCTCATGTTGGGGCTTTAAGGTGACGACTCTGTGGATGGACTGAACCTGAAGCGCTGTGCATTCCTCTGGGTGAAACACGGATTGGTTTCTGTAAGCTGACCCGATGCTGTCACGCAGCAGCTGTGTTCATGAAGAAGTGTCACGTGTAATTTAGCTAATGTTCCACGAAGATCCAAAATGGCTGCCATGTTTTAATTTGATGGCTCGAGGGTGTATTGTAGAGATTAGGATTATCTTTGATTTTAAATCTGTTAAAACGTTTCCGCTCCTCCAAAGACATCGGGTTAGATTCATGCTTCATTGAGTTTGGCTGGATGAGTCTTTTGTCACATTTGAAGTAGTATTGTAAGATAGAAATCCCTTAACTTCAGTTCCAGCCGCATGTGAGAGACACTCTGTAGTTTATATACAGTTTTAAAAAAGTGTTAGGTCATTTGAAGTGTCATGAAATTCCCACAATGCATCTGTCTCCAGGGATGCTACAGCAACATCACACCAAACTCCAGCGAAGGCTTCCTTTCTGTTTTAGATGGATTGCTGACTGAAAGTGATGCGCTCTGCTTCAGTCCGGAGTGACGGTTTGTTTGAGTTTCAGCACCTAAATGAGGCCGAGGCTGCAGAGGGGGAAGAGGCGGAGCCTCACCTCAAAAGGGGTTGGGCAAGAAAGAAGCTGAGTATGTGGGTCAGGGTAGAATCAGAGAGGCTGAGATCCACATGACTTAGATTCCACACACACACACACACACACACACACACACACACACACACACACACACACACACACAGAGACAGAGAGAGAGACACAGAGAGAGACTTTCTAATCTTAACAATAAATGATTAATCACGTGTGTCAACCAACGTGAGTGAAAGATGGCCACAAACATAGACTGAGCAAAATGAATATATATTTATCTGATTCTTTAAAAATAAATAACTGTAGTGCAGATGCCCGAATGGCCTTTAAAGCATGTTTTTTTTAAATTGTTATTACTAATTAGTATTGAGCTGCTGCATTGACCTCATGAATCCATCAAGGACCATGTGACTACAGCTGAGAGCAGCAGGTACAGGAGGCAGCATGCAGCCACTGAGAGGGATTCGTGCTGACATACGCACACACGCACACACGCACACACACATGCACACACACACACACATACGCACACACACACACACGCACATACGCACACACACACACATACACACACACACGCATACGCACACACACACACATATGCACACACGCACACACACATGCATACGCACACACACACATACACACACGCACACACACATACACACACACACACACATACGCACACACACACGCACTCTCTCTGTCAGTCTGGCCCGTTCAGCGGTCCCTGAAGGGGAATACTATCGTTATCTTTGTGCTTTCAGCATCAGTTATTCCCTGGCAGACGTTGCCTCGTCAGGGAAACATCCATTCCCGATGCACAGGTCAGAGGTCAAAATCCAGGTGGAGAGGCGGCGCCAGGTGCTGTCACCGAGCCAAACGCAGTTAAATAAACTCAGAGAAAAGAGACGGGATTCCAAGAAGAAAGCCAACTGAGGAAAACAACACATTATATTTACGTCCTTTACCCTCTCTCTATTCCACCTCCTTTTTCTATTGTGAGGATATTTCAAATGAGGAAGGAGAAGTCTCATCTCAATGTCCGTTAGTGGCACACGGATCTGAGGATCCAGCTCCCGCAGGCAGGCGTCTCATCTTCCCGTCTTCAATTCTCACGTCCCTCTTCTTCTCTTCTTTTTCACTCCCTGCCTCAAGTATCGTACAATATCATTTTCCAGGCCTTCCTAGTAAATCAGCATCCCTCCATCCGCGGGAGCGCCAGCAGCCCTGCTCCACATGGCTCTGGTTCTCATCGTCCAGCAGGTCCTGCTCCACATGGCTCTGGTTCTCATCGTCCAGCAGGTCCTGCTCCACATGGCTCTGGTTCTCATCGTCCAGCAGCCCTGCTCCACATGGCTCTGGTTCTCATCGTCCAGCAGGTCCTGCTCCACATGGCTCTGGTTCTCATCGTCCAGCAGCCCTGCTCCACATGGCTCTGGTTCTCATCGTCCAGCAGGTCCTGCTCCACATGGCTCTGGTTCTCATCGTCCAGCAGGTCCTGCTCCACATGGCTCTGGTTCTCATCGTCCAGCAGGTCCTGCTCCACATGGCTCTGGTTCTCATCGTCCAGCAGGTCCTGCTCCACATGGCTCTGGTTCTCATCGTCCAGCAGGTCCTGCTCCACATGGCTCTGGTTCTCATCGTCCAGCAGGTCCTGCTCCACATGGCTCTGGTTCTCATCGTCCAGCAGGTCCTGCTCCACATGGCTCTGGTTCTCATCGTCCAGCAGGTCCTGCTCCACATGGCTCTGGTTCTCATCGTCCAGCAGGTCCTGCTCCACATGGCTCTGGTTCTCATCGTCCAGCAGGTCCTGCTCCCTCTCTCCACTCGTCATGATGACCCGCTGTTACCACAAGACATAGGCCGCTCTGTTTGTGGAGCAGTCTGTTCATCACTTCTTTGTTTATTTATACTGCCTTTGTCCTCCAGAATCCTGCAGGCCCCCTCTGGAGGGCAACACGTCATATGAGGCGACCGTGTTGTCTACGGTTACTATTATTACAAACCTATACACGAGCTCTCGTGGATTATTCTGTCACCATGCGCCATACACCGCTGCCCACATACGCCCTTTTTTCTGCTCCAGTGTATTTCCCGAACAGAAAAAAAATCTTAAAGTGTGGCATCACATTGTCGGACATATTTTAGTTGAAGGATGATTAAGCCAGTTGTCCTCGAAGGAGCTTTTGCTGTAGCCACACAGGAGACTTCAGGCGTCTGCCACCGAGGATCAGCCTTGAAGTGAACTTGAAGCACAGTGAGCGATCCCCGCTGGAGGTCCTGCTGGTTCAGTGTTTCAGTGGCAACTCTGGTGGAAAAGACCCTCTGAGCTGTGAGTTAGACAGATCAGCTGTCAACATGAGGACAGCTTCATCCTCGTACTCTATACGAACTGATCAAGAGTTGTTACAGCTGCTGCAGAGCTCCTGCTCACCAAGAACACCTGGAGTCCGTGACAACATGACACACACACACACACACACACACACACACAAACACACACACACTTTCCATGGAATAGTCCCTCTTGACAAAAATGTGCTTTTCAAAGGCAAAATCCCCCCGACGTCTCTTTTGTTATGACGTCTCAGCTTTGCTGCTAAGATGCAGTATATGGGAAAAAGGTCGGTTGAATAAAATGTCCACTGTTCTACTTTTTTAAAGATCTAGAAATACGCTTATTTGCTTTCTTACTCCGGGTTAGAAGATTGAGACATATCTGTCTGTGAAGCATCGGGCTACGGCTGTCTGAAGGTCATACTCCACCTCTGACGCTCACTAAATGTCACATGTTATCTGAACAAAAGTCAAAGCATAACAAATAAATAAATGAATAGATGGCTGGTGGTAGACACAGTGGTATTGACCTTCTCATCAAACCCTCAGCGAGAAAGGAAATAGGCACATTTTTGCAAAATGTTTTCCTTTTAAATAATTTGTTTTATATTGAAATCATAATGTCATGAATAAAATGAAAATATGTCTTGGTAGAAGTAAGTAGACAGATGTCCATCCGTTTTATTTGTAAAAGCATTTCTATCAAGTTTCCTTTGAATGGAAACCGTCGCCCACAGGAAACTCCACGAGCTCCTGAGAACATATCCTAATATATATATATATATATCTCTAAACGACAGATGTTTCCTCAGATGAGCAGTAAGCGCTCCAGCAGCTTCCGACGGGCCATTGCAAATGGCCGCCGCACGCTGCAGAGGGAGATCCTGCTGGACGAGACGGGCCTGGGTCTGTACAAACGCTTTGTCCGCTACGTGGCTTACGAGATCCTGCCCTGCGAGACGGACCGGCGCTGGTACTTCCACCAGAACCGCCTGTGTCCCCCACCTGTCTTCATCGCCGTGGTCACCATCGTCCAGGTGAGGTCCTCCACATGTCGGCCAGGGAACACAGACGACTCCCCCAACAAGTGCTGCAACATGTCCCTGTGCTGCTGACCCACAGCCCTCAGAGTTCTGCCTCTGATCTCAGGCCTTCACTGTGAGCTGCGGGCCGGGTGGTGCATTTAAGCCCTCTGGCACAGGCAAGGGTCTTTCTTTGTCTTTCTTTTGAACACTGATGTTGGGACTTGGAAACCAGGTTCTTAAGAACCGGGGCCATCACAGTGACATTGGATGTTCACTTATGTTCATTTGTTAAAAAAAAAAAAAACCTGACATAGAAGTCCTCACAGACAACTGTTAAATGTTTAAGGATTAAACGACAAATAACATACAATTTCTTCACAAAACTTCCTAATTTCCCCTGAAATCATCGTAATCCACGGGAAAGAAAGCCACGTGCTCTTCTGGCCTCCAGTGATGACAACGAGGTCGTGATTCTAACGTTCACATTAGTTTGAATTCACAGAGACGACGAGTCATTATTCCATGAAAGGAAATGAATGGAATTGAACCCGATGAGCTTTTCTTTCTTTTCTTCATCGTCTCCACGAGTCTCATAAGATTCAGCCGAGGGATCCAGAAAGAGAAGAGCCCGTCATGCGTCTTTCCAAAGCACAATGGCCTTTCCTCTCGCACTGCAGTCCCAGACTGACCGTGTGGCGCCGTCTGTATTGCAGATCATCGTGTTCATGTGCTACGGCATCATGCTCAACAAGTGGGTGCTGCAGACCTACCAGCCCGACTTCATGAAGAGCCCCCTGGTCTACCACCCGGGCCACCGGGCGCAAGTGTGGCGCTTCTTCAGCTACATGTTCATGCACGTCGGGTACGTGCACGCCTGAGGCCGACGCGCTGCCGGAGGACACGTGATGAGACGCTGTGGTGTGAACGTTCTCCTCCTGCGCTCCGTCCTCAGGTTGGAGCAGCTGGGCTTCAACGCGTTGCTGCAGCTGATGATCGGTGTTCCTTTGGAGATGGTCCACGGCATCTTACGCATAAGTCTGCTCTACATGGCAGGAGTGCTGGCCGGTGAGTGTCTTTTTAAAATCAGTGTTTCTTCTCTGTTGAGCCTCGTGGCAAGAAAACCAGCCCTCTGATTGGCCGGTGAGGAGTTCCTTTAAAACACTGTTGTACCCATTAGTCATTTAGACAGAAAGGGAGTAAAATACTGAAGTTACCTTTTTAAGAGCTTGTATTGGACCTCATATTTGCTGTGCAAAAAACAAAAATTACTTTGAGCAAGTAATTACTTTCCTCTCCTCCAGTGAGCCTGACGTTGTTTGCATCTTGTCCTCGAGCCGAGGGGCCTGTTCCATGGTTCTGATAAGGCCCAGCTGGTGGTCCAGACCTCTGAACCAACCGGTCTCCAGACTAACTGAGCGGAGTGATGCCTGGTGCCCAGAGGCCGGCAGCACTCACCTCATGAACCTTCATCCTCCTTCAAGCCGGTGGAGGATTTACATCCAGCTGATGTGTTGAGTCACTGCTGTTAAAGCTGCTCATGCGATAGAAGTCACATCAACACTGCTCAAAAACCTGTTCCCCTTTCATCCTCACTGGAAACCAGGCATGTCTTTAAGCTCTCGCGAACCATTATCTGATTACTGTGGAGAGCAATAACAATAATTCATCTCCAGTTTTATCGGTTCATTTTCACTGAGGTGAATTTAGGAACACAACATGATGACTGAATTCCTCCGAAACGATGAGCGACCTGAAGCAGCATCATAATAATCATAATAGTTGGTGGATTGAGTGGACATTGGAGCAATGTGGTGAAGGTTTGATCATCTCACTGAGGTCTTTATGCTGAAGACGATCAGACTAAATCAGTCTCTTGAGGGAAGGTTTTCATTCGTGTTTGTCAGACGGTGTTTACATGTACGCGTTTGTACACCTTGGATTTTGCACAGGTCATGTGACGTAGTACTGAAAACAAAGTGTGACTCCATGTTGTCTCTGGGTGCTGACGGAGGAACATTCTGTCGTTACTCCTTTCAGACCGGGTCCTCTCCGCTCGGACGTCGTGTTTAGTCACAAATCCAGACGAGAGGAATGTAAAGCGTTGAGTCGTATTCAACCGGTCAGCAGAGACCAGCAGCTCCTATCTCTGTTCTCTCCTCTGCTCTCCTTCCTTCGAGCCTCACGCTCCTCCAGCCTCCTCGTGTGCTTCAGGATCTCAAACACACGGGTGCTCTCGTGGCCATGTGAGCCCCGGCTGCGTACGGCTCTGACACCGTGTGGACCGATCCACATCCTCCAGCAGCATCTCATTACGGCGTCTGCGTGTGTGCTGGTGTGTCGGTGTGTGTGCGAACAATAAACAATGCCAAAAATCATAGCATTCAATGTGCAATGTTGGTCCCCAGATGTTTTTTAGAAAAACAAATGCATACATAGTAGAATAAAAAGTGCAATAAAACTGCTATAATATATATATGCAGACATCAAATAAAAAATAAGGAAGAAGATTTTAAAAATCCCCTGTCCCCGCACTATATACCTGATTATTGTATCTATAATTAATATATAATATTGGAGATTATTTCAATTCAGATTTTAAATCATCCAAATGATGAAGCCCGTGGGAGCGTGGTTGTTCTGGGTGGATTCCAGGAGGAGAGTGAAAGTATCTGAGGAAGCAGCTCGACTACAAATAAGAAAACTCTCAGATTCTTATCTGGACAGAGGTGGAAAATAATCATTGTTTCCTTTTGATGCTTGAGACACTTCCTAGTTACGGCTGCAACTGAGGATCAGTTTCATTATGGAGGAATTGTTTTTTGTCTGGGAAATCTTTTTTAAATGATCACACCTACTCATAGCCCAAGGAGCGGGTCTTATTATTTCGACCAACACAAAGTCCAAAAGCCAAAGATCTTCAGCTTAACATGATCTCTGATGACACGCTGCACATCCTCTCACTTAAAAAGCTAGAAGCAGAGACAGGGTTTTTTCACAATGTTTGCTTCTAAAATGTCTGAAATGATGAATTGATTATAAGCATATAGGTGATGATCTACTTTACTACTTAAGTTATTATAATACTCCCTCCACCACTATCCCTGGGTAAATAAAACATCACACGGTTTCACCGAGAACCTGGAGAACCTGTCGCCTGGCTGACCTATAGAGCCGAGTCTATGGTCTGAATTATGCAGGAGTGTGTTCTCCCCCTCGTGTGCAGGAGCCTGAATGCACCGGTTACCGTCATCAGCTGACGAGCCCGAGCTCTCCTCATGGCGGTCCTCAGCCCAGAGAGGGAAGAGGCATATGCCCGATGTTGTTTGTGGCCTGTTGGGGAATTGTAATGGAAATGTGATTAATGGCTGCATGTCAGTACAGCCTCATTGTTGCAAGCGAAGGGATGTTGTCATTACTTAAAGGCGCCATCCCAAGTTACATGTTCACTCCTCCTGCGTTGTTCTCAGGGAGGACGGCGGCGGCCATGAGGCGTCCCCGTGGGTCCTGGTGGCCACATGGGGGATTCTATGTCCGCTCAAGCTAATGAAAGCTCATTCTGTCTCTGAATGACTGGACGGATTATTTGTTGCCTGGTACACGACCATCTCCACGTTCCTGCTATACAACTGACTGGGGCTTCTTCTTTTCTTAAAGACGCACTGCACATATTTATGCAGGTAAATGTAATGACATGCCCGTGAACAAGACACGCGCTCCATCCTCCATCGTTGCTGATGTTGGATGTTTGATGTTGGATGTTTGGTCGAAGCACACAAGCTGCAAGTATGTCTATTTTACGGAAAACCCAAAAGCCTAAAAAATACAGATTTCCACAAGATTAAAATCAATAAATGAAATGAAGTCATGGAAACAATATAGCTTGACTACATGGTGACAGATTGGCTTCATATGTTTGATTCACTGTTGCTTCTGGATTATTTGTCCTCTTCTCATTTGCTTTTGTGATGAAGAAGGAAGATTATAAATAAATACACCATGAGTGTACAGAATCCTTTTTGAAGTTTCTCTCTCTGAGCAGACGTTTGGATTTTTTTGGGAATGGGAGTTTACGTTGCAGCAAAGTTCTGTCGGATACGTCGACGCTGCTCAGTGAGGGCGGAATGGAGAGAGGAAGCATCGTCACACACATCAGCCGCTCCCTCCCCGACGCTGCTGTCCAGATATCGACCGGCTCTGACTCGAGGTGAACCTGTGGCGGTTTGTGGACAGCGGGAGGCCTTTCTTTTGTTTCTGGACGTTGGAGCTGTGTATTTGTCATTGTGTTGCTGTTGCTGCCTGAATACCAGTTATCACTCGTTGGCTCTCTGAAGGCCGTGGGGGCGTGTGTTGTTGCTGTGAGGAGCAGCATCCTCAGGAGACTCAGACTTCTGTCCCTCTAGCCGACCCCGATGCTGCGTACAGAGCCTGGTCCGGTGGCTCTGATTTACTCCCCTGGAGCACTGAGGAGGAGGCAGGGTGACCTTGGTGTGTTGCAGAGGCTGCCAGCGTGATTATGGTAATCCCCCCCAGCCACAGTCAACTCTTCCGAGGTGACACCGATGTCGCGCCCCCCCTCGCTGGTAGCCGCTGGGGGAGGTGAGTGTGTGTGGTGCTGCGGCCGGGTTGAAGGTATCCCGCCGCGCCGCCCGCTGCGCTGCGTCTATTTGCGTCCGCTGTGCGAAGCCAACCGAGGACGGAAATATCTGCTGCAGAGACACTCTGTTTGATTTAGGAGGAGTCTAATCCTCCGCTCCGTTTACATTACATTTACTTCGGCGTTTAGTCTCTCCAATAAAAGAGCCCATCGCGCTCGCCGTAGCCATCGCCGTGGCTTCATAACGTGGAGCACAGGAAGTGATGTCATGCTCTGTTCATCGGGATGGAACACGAGTCATCTCATCCAAGGTCAGCTATCGAGCTGCTTGAAAAGCCGTCGTGAGTGTACCTTCTTTGGCCGTGACAGGAATAATGTATATCACATAAAGCAGCTCTTCTTAAGGAATCGTAGCTTCATATTTCATGAGCACTCACTGCTTTTCAAACCGTGTCTCTTGCTCCGTTCACGGCAGGCTGACATGCCGACACTCCCCCAGATCTGATGATCCTGTTCCTCTCATGCTGCCTCCTCTCCTCTGAGAGGATGGGACTTGCAGAGACTGGATTTTTCCTGATGCCGTCTAGGCTCTGAGGTAGCGTGAATATTATCATATTTTCCCCCATGTGGCAAATTTGGACCGGACAGAAAACTGTAGAATAAACCGAATCCGCCTCCTGGAGCGAAGGACACGGCGTGTTGACGGCGGCCGTGTTGTCCCAATGAGAGGGAGGAGTTGTCTTCGTTGCTCCCGGCTTGGCATCGAGCACGCTGCTTGTGTTCATGTTCCCTTTTCCGTGTGTCTGCAGTGAGGGTCCTGATTAATGTCGTGCTTTGGCTCTGGTTCCTCTCCCTGTTCGTCTGACAGTGTGAGCACAGCGGTGTGGGGTCGGATCCCCTTCATCTGGACATCTTGACACTAACCATGAAGTCTCCTTCTTTCCATTCGCATAATCTAAAGGGTTTCTCCCCTCCCGTCGACACTTCAGCAGGGCATGAGCAGATGGATGGAGATGTCAGATTGGATGAGGACTCATTTCAAGTCATGCTTCTCCCCTTTAAGGAAAGCGATGACGGAGATCTCTTTCTGTCTGGATGAGAGAGACGAGTCCATCTCCTTCCCAGGTGGAACACATCCTGAATAGAGCTCCCCGGTCTGTATTATGGTTGAAAGGAGTCTTTGAAACGGACGCCACTCTATTAAATGACATTCGAAGCGATGAGCTTTTCCAATAGACTATAAAATAGACAAAAGGCCATGTGACAGATGGTCGGCCTCCAGTGGAATCACTGCAGGGCGCTGACTGCAGGGCTCTGACTGCAGGGCTCTGACTGCAGGGCGCTGACTGCAGGGCTCTGACTGCAGGGCTCTGACTGCAGGACGCTGACTGCAGGGCTCTGACTGCAGGGCGCTGACTGCAGGGCGCTGACTGCAGGGCGCTGACTGCAGGGCGCTGACTGCAGGGCTCTGACTGCAGGGCGCTGACTGCAGGACGCTGACTGCAGGGCTCTGACTGCAGGGCGCTGACTGCAGGGCGCTGACTGCAGGGCGCTGACTGCAGGGCGCTGACTGCAGGGCGCTGACTGCAGCACGTCTCTGTGCCCGGATGGAGGGCAGACGAGAGACATCCGTCTGAGGCGAGTCGCACAAGTACTGGAACAACCCCGTGGTACGGGCCGAGGTCTCCCTCTCTGAGTCCTGTGAGCGTTCTACTTTAGTATTAAAGACTAAATGGTCAACACGGTGGACTCAGCAGGCGTCCTTTATAATAAGACAGGACAAAATACATGCGAGTGCTTCATCCTCGTAGTTTATCCCAGTAGACCAGATCCATGAATAAAGCACAGCAGTGTGTGGACAGATTTGCTTTTCTGAACTCCTGCCTCCATCACCTGAGTGAGGAAACATGCAGTCTCCTTTAATCGTCCTCTCATGAGGAATGTATAGGCTGACCAACCAAGGAATGCAGATCAATGCATATCAATGTTCTCAGGCATCCATCTTGTTGACGTCTTTACAAATAAAGTGTTGGTGATGAATAGTTTTGCTTCCCTGATCTTCTGTTTTACCTCCGGACTGAAGCCTCGGTAACAGACATGTTTTCACGCTGCTGTCTGTGCCTCATATTCCTTTATAAACAATGGCTCTGTTGACTAAACGTAGCCTCACGTTGAGAGAATCACTCGTAGAGATGAACCCACAAAGAAATATAGCCTGACTCTGCACAGCGTTCTATCGTATTATTTGAGTTGTTTCTTTGCTTGGTTAGGTCTCACTGCGCTCATCATCTTTTTCACAAGCAAGCAGCTGGAGCAAGAAAGCGTTGCAATAAACTGATGAACACAGTCGCAGCTAAAGAGACAACGATTCCCCTCAGGAAACCAAACAGGACTAAAGAGAGCGACTATTGGATTGACATTTGCTGGTGAATCCTGATGTTTCCTTTGGCACCAGCTAGATGTGTAAATACCTGCTTGCATGTCTGCCACATCAACTTTATAAGATGAGTATATGTCAAAGTTTACAGATTGTTATGCTGCCTCCAAAAAAACAAGTTGATCTTAATATATTAAACCCTATGTTTCCTGATTTTAGAATAGACCTCTCCGGCCATTGAGACATCCTCAAAACATCTCCTCGACTGAATGTGATCGTTGGACACATTTCTCTATCAGGGACTCTTTTTTTATTTATTTATTTTTATTTTTTATTAACACATTTATTTTTACAGAATATTTGTAGTGAAATAGCATTTACAGTTTGTTTTGCTGAAAATATTATTTTACAAAAAGAAAATATACAAATGTACTATAACCTTGAAGAAATCACCACACAAGGATGCTGTTTTTTTTTTCTTCACATAAGATGAAAACAAGGAGAAAAACAAAACAACAACAAGACAAAACAAAACAAAAACATTACACAAACTTTTCCCCATCCCACCCCTCCCCTTGTATGCTCTGTTTCCTTTCATTTATACATCTACACAGTCTCTACACAGTTTACCTACACCCATCCGTACACATTTATATCTACACAAACCAATACAGCACTCACAACAAAATAAAACCAAAATAAATAACCTGCAGCGGGCTTAATGTGACGCCGGTCTCACACCACCAGGATCAGCCAAGTCCAGAGATGGCAGAATATCTGAAGGGGCCCCAGATTTTTCCAAAGGCTGCCTGCTTCCCTCTCACATTATATAATATCTGTTCAGGTGTGCAGTAGGACACAAGCTCATTCATCCAGTGTCTTATTGATGGTGATTTTTCGGATTTCCAGTTAATCAGAATACATTTTTTCACTGCAGTGCTCGCAAGTAAGATAAAGTATTTATTATGGTAGTTTGCATTGATAGAGCTTGTGTCCCCCAGAATCCATATCTTTGGGTCCTGTTCAATTTGAATTCCTATTATCCTTGAGGTTAATTCAGTGACGCGTTTCCAAAGTTCTTCTATCAATGGGCAACTCCAGAGCATGTGTAGAAGATCACCGTTTGTCACTTTACATCTCTGACATCTGGGGGAAATGTTGCTGTCCATTTGATGTAACCTGTAAGGGGTGTAGTATGTCCTATGGAATATATTAAATTGAATTTGTCTGTGTTTTGTGGAGATTGTAACACGACCGTGTCCGTTACCCGTGGGTTTCCCCCTCCAGCACCAAGGATCAGCCCGGAACCACGAGGTTTTGCTCAACAGCATCTTTATTCACGTACACCAACACACTCAGCAGACCGCACAACATGCGCCTCTGCTCACTTCTCCCGTCCCTCCAGCTCTGCTGCCCTTTTATACAAGCAGCATCGGCTGCTGACTGATTGCCAACCAGCCAGCAGCCGAGGCCAGATTGGGGACAGCTGCCACAGAGATTAATACCGTCTGCAGGCACGTGCACAGATAGACCCCAAGTGGTGCTCAAGCACCAGCCCTTTTGCCCTGGATGAGAAAAGTGCCCTTTTTGCTGGAGCCCCTTTTATTTTCATTCATCAGTATTTAAGAATAACAATGACTCTCTGTCATCAAGTCCCCCCAAATGTGTTTTGATATCCGACGGAGCATTTATGAGTTCTTGTGAGAATTTCACCCCGACATGCTCCGCGTCGCTCACGAGCCCCGCCTCCTCCTCCTCCTCCTCCACTCAGTGCTCGCGCAGGTCTCCTCGCGTCACGCTAAACGGCTGCACCTCCTTCTCCTCTGACCCGCAGCATCAGACACACAGGTCGTGACGGTGTCTGTCCCCTGACGTTGTTTGGTGATAAATCAACCACGTCGACATTAGCGCTGCTAAAAACATGATGTCGCAACTGGTCCGAAAAAAATAAACAAAAAACTCACGAAATCCGTGGTTTAACAGCCTTGTCCAGCTGTTTACTGACGTCATGTGAACAGAGCGAGGGAGAGATATCCAGGCAGGCATCTTATTTGTGTTGTATAAATGCTATTGAGACTATTTCGAAAGTATGTTGAACTTATTAATTCATTTTATAAATGTCACAAGAATTCACAGCTAGAAAATTGCAGCTAAACTATGATTGCTATCCTTGTACCACATTGTTTTATGTGGTATGTTTCTCTTTGTTTTGGCTGTTCCAGTTTTACAAAGATCAATCTTGTATGAGCATTGCAGAGGGTGAAAAGAGTAAACGCAAGAAAAACTAGAACGGGCACTCGGTAGAGGGCATACCTTCGCCGCAGCCACTTTTTGGGTACTTGGCATGAGAGTGTGGGGAGCTTGATGTCATGTGAACATTTTGGCATTAGTTGCATGCCAATTGGATAAAAATTGACCGCGCTATGGTAAAAAGAAGATGTTGACCTTTTCATGACCTTGACCTTTGACCCGATCAATCCCAAAATCTAATCAAATGGTCCCCGGATAATAACCAATCATCCCACCAAATTTCATGCGATTCGGTTTAATACTTTTTGAGTTATGCGAATAACACACAAACACACACACACATACAAATAAATACACAGCGATCAAAACATAACATTCCGCATTTTCAATGCGAAGGTAAACAACACTTGTAATAACTACTTACTAACCCAGAGTGAGGTCATGCTGGGAAATATCAGACTGAGGCTTTTTAACGCTTTTACAGAGGTTTGATATTTCCCGGCATGACCGAGCGGTCGAGGTTAGTAAGTTGTTTATTATATGGCATTTTTCGCTCTTATCATTTTGTAAATAAAAACTTATTGTAATTGTTAATAGAAAACAATTTCATTTTGTTTAGCTCTCATGTCTTCTCACGACACAATGTGTTTCAATTACTTGCTAACTTCTAGTAACAGCGATCAATATAAAAATCATTTTGCCGATGGGTGCCTTTTTTTTTGGTTTGAGCACCTGCCCCCCAAAATGTCTGTGCACGTGCCTGACCGTCTGTGCCTGTTCCAATAGGTGATACCAGTCTGCCTCCTCGTAGACACATCCTAGGTCTGTTTCCCATTTCCCTTTTGTAGATGTTTTATCATAAACAGGTGACTTTCCGTTGATGATACCGTATATTGAAGATATTATTCCTTTTGTTGATCTGCATAATTTGTTACATAGGTGGGTTTCAAGGGGAGTTTCTTTTGGGATATCTGGGAATATTTCTTTAGATTTCTCCTTAACCCAGTCTCGAATTTGTAAGAATTTGAAGAAACTATATTTGGGAAGGTTGAATTTATCATTTAGTTGTTGGAGGCTAGCAAATGTATCATTAATGTATAAGTCAGCAGCTGTTTTAATTCCTCTATCCCTCCATCCCCGCAACACTGAATCCTCTCTGTGGTGTGAGAGGTTGGGATTACCCCACAGCGGTGCCCTTCGAAGAAAAGAAATATTTATATCCAGGAGTGAGTGAGATTCCTGCCAAGCAGCAAATGTGTTCAGTATTATTGAATTGTTTGTGAGTGGCTACAATTTTTTTTACCGTCGAGCACACCGTGAGAGTGTCATCGACGTGTCATCGACGTGTCACCGACGTGTCACCGACGTGTCACCGACGTGTCATCGATGTGTCACCGACGTGTCACCGACGTGTCACCGACGTGTCACCGACGTGTCATCGACGTGTCACCGACGTGTCACCGACGTGTCACCGACGTGTCACCGACGTGTCACCGACGTGTCACCGACGTGTCACCGACGTGTCACCGACGTGTCACCGACGTGTCACCGACGTGTCACCGACGTGTCACCGACGTGTCACCGACGCGTGTCACCGACGTGTCACCGACGTGTCACCGACGTGTCACCGACGTGTCACCGACGTGTCACCGACGTGTCACCGACGTGTCATCGACGTGTCACCGACGTGTCACCGACGTGTCACCGACGTGTCACCGACGTGTCACCGACGTGTCACCGACGTGTCACCGACGTGTCATCGACGTGTCACCGACGTGTCACCGTGTCACCGACGTGTCACCGGCGTGTCACCGACGTGTCACCGACGGTCACCGACGTGTCACCGACGTGTCACCGACGTGTCACCGACGTGTCACCGACGTCACGACGTGTCACGTCACCGACGGTCACCGACGTGTCAGTCACGACGTGTCACCGACGTGTCACCGACGCGTCATCGGCGTGTCACCGACGTGTCACCGACGTGTCATCGACGTGTCACCGACGTGTCATCGACGGTCACGACGTGTCACCGACGTGTCACGACGTGTCACCGACGTGTCACCGACGTGTCACCGACGTGTCACCGACGTGTCACCGGCGTGTCACCGACGTGTCACCGACGTGTCACCGACGTGTCACCGACGTGTCATCGACGTGTCACCGACGTGTCACCGACGTGTCACCGACGTGTCACCGACGTGTCACCGACGTGTCACCGACGTGTCACCGACGTGTCACCGACGTGTCACCGACGTGTCACCGACGTGTCACCGACGTGTCATCGACGTGTCACCGACGTGTCACCGACGTGTCATCGACGTGTCACAGACGTGTCACCGACGTGTCACCGACGTGTCACCGACGTGTCACCGACGTGTCACCGACGTGTCACCGACGTGTCATCGACGTGTGTCACCGACGTGTCACCGACGTGTCACCGACGTGTCACCGACGTGTCACCGACGTGTCACCGACGTGTCACCGACGTGTCACCGACGTGTCACCGACGTGTCACAGACGTGTCACCGACGTGTCACCGACGTGTCACCGACGTGTCACCGACGTGTCACCGACGTCACCGACGTGTCACCGACGTGTCACCGACGTGTCACCGACGTGTCACCGACGTGTCACCGACGTGTCACAGACGTGTCACCGACGTGTCACCGACGTGTCACCGACGTGTCACCGACGTGTCATCGACGTGTCACCGACGTGTCACCGACGTGTCACCGACGTGTCACCGACGTGTCACCGACGTGTCATCGACGTGTCACCGACGTGTCACCGACGTGTCACCGACGTGTCACCGACGTGTCACCGACGTGTCACCGACGTGTCACCGACGTGTCACCGACGTGTCACCGACGTGTCACCGACGTGTCACCGACGTGTCACCGACGTGTCACCGACGTGTCACCGACGTGTCACAGACGCGTGTCACGACGTGTCACCGACGTGTCACCGACGTGTCACCGACGTGTCACCGACGTGTCACCGACGCGTGTCACCGACGTGTCACCGACGTGTCACCGACGTGTCACCGACGTGTCACCGACGTGTCACCGACGTGTCACCGACGTGTCACCGACGTGTCACCGACGTGTCACCGACGTGTCACCGACGTGTCACCGACGTGTCACCGACGTGTCACCGACGTGTCACAGACGTGTCACCGACGTGTCACCGACGTGTCACCGACGTGTCACCGACGTGTCATCGACGTGTCACCGACGTGTCACCGACGTGTCACCGACGTGTCACCGACGTGTCACCGACGTGTCACAGACGTGTCACCGACGTGTCACCGACGTGTCACCGACGTGTCACCGACGTGTCATCGACGCCTGTGTTCTTCAGGCCTCACTTTGATCAGACATCATTTTTAGAAGGACTTTTTTTATTTCAGCATCCTGAAGGAAAATCCAACGAGTAAATATTCCATTTCAGTTCTTTACCATTTTTTTCAGCTGCAGTTTTAGCAGACTGCTCATATACAGGGAACAGCTCGCAGCACAGAGCATGTGAGTGTGTTGTGTGTTCTAGATGTAAATTCAAAGGTCACGTGAAGGTCAGCCGATGTCACGTTCCCCGAGAACAGAGGCGGATCTTTATTCAGAAAGTTTTCTAAAAATGCACCAAGGACTTGAGCTGCTGCACGATGAGCAACTGACTCCCTTCCTGTTGCCCTCTATGTCCTTTGCTCTGTCTCTCTCTCTCTCTACCTCTCACACACACACACACACACACACTCTCACACTGCATTGCTACTCTTCCTCTCTTACGTACGCTCCTAATGTCTCTCTCTCTCTCTCTCTCTGCAGGCTCGCTGACGGTGTCCATCACTGACATGCGTGCTCCAGTGGTGGGGGGCTCCGGAGGGGTCTACGCTCTGTGCTCAGCGCATCTGGCCAATGTCGTCATGGTAACTGTCATCATCATCATGGCCTCCATTGCTGGATTTGAATGCAATTTTCAGTGTTGCCGGAATGTCAGAGCCATCCACGTGTTGTGTGAGATGGACACCCGCCACGGTGTGTGTGTGTGTGTGTGTGTGTGAGAGAAATATATATATATATGTGTGTTTATATATACAATAGATGTTTTTTATTGCAGGTTGTTCTTGGCCTTACAGGCGTTTCTATTAGTTATTGAAACTATTTATTTGCGTCCCTTAGTAGAGGATTCCCTTGAGCTCGAGAGCTTGTGACAGTATCTATTGTTCACGCCACGAGGTTTACACGCGAAACGCCTTCCACGTTCTCTTCCTCTCTCGCTGTGACGACTCCCTTCAGCTCACGTGGCGGTTCCCTGTGGGCAGCAGGTCAAAGTGCACCGGCCTGAAGCCAACACTCTCACGGTGTGCTCGACGCAGCTCACAGATAGTTTACACTTGATGCCTGTTTACAGCTAAGAAGTCCTTCAAGGCACGTCTAGTTGTGCTCTGATGGGTTTGTGTTTTTGAATGACATCTTGAAGCCTTGTCGAGCCTCGGCGTAGTGGATTCCCAGCCATCATCGAGCATCATCATCCATTTCACTCAACAGACGTGTTAAAGTGCCGCTGTGCTCCAGTCTCCCAGAAGTCCTGCGGCGGCTCCATCCAAAACACATTTGGACCGTGTGTCTCAGATTCAGCTTTGCAATCAAAGTGAACCCTTTTAGCTTTTTATATTTGTGTTTTCTAATCAGAAGAACTCTTCCTTCGAGTCTGTGAATGACCTGCATCTCACTCACCCACATCAGCTCTCCGTCTCCCTGTCGGCAGCTGATAACGAGACGCCTCACAGAACAAATGGATTGGCTGTGGTTGGGTTAAAGATGGCCTTCTCCTCCATGTGAGAGAGGAGTCACATCCCCGAGCAGCATCAGCACCGCCCGCCCAGCTCAGACTCCTCTGCACCACGGGGTTGACTTTCCTCCTCCGGGACATTCATCATTTATCTGGGGAATATGGTGCGCTGCCGCTCCTCGCTTGCTTTTATATGTTTGGGCGCGGCAGGTTGTATTTATATTCTCCCGTCTTTAATGGTGCATCCCGTTCACCTTTTGTTTTTCTACTGTGAGAGAAGAGGAGAAACACTGCGTCTCATTCCCACCACTAAGAACTGAAGGAGGGATGTGATTGGTCCAACTTTCCATCCCAGGCAGTGAATGTGTTATTCTAAGTCAGGATTGTTATTTCCCCCCGGAGAATCACAAAGCCTATTTATTCCCCATTTTCCCCGTCTGTTAAATTATCTTAGCCTTAATTAATAGGGTGCCACTAAACTGGAACCATAAGTGGAGAGCAGCCATGTGTGTAATCGCATCTGTGTGCGGGGAGACGGCTTCCTCTCTCGACGGGCCTCGGTTGTCTCTCAGATGAGTCCAGAGGATGGAGGCTGAGGCATGTCGTCCGTGAATACGCTCACATATGTATCTTGGTTGTTTGTCTCGTGGTTGTTTGTCTCGTGGTTGTTTGTGTCGTGGTTGTTTGTCTCGTGGTTGTTTGTGTTGTGGTTGTTTGTCTCGTGGTTGTTTGTGTCGTGGTTGTTTGTCTCGTGGTTGTTTGTCTCGTGGTTGTTTGTGTCGTGGTTGTTTGTCTCGTGGTTGTTTGTCTCATGGTTGTTTGTGTCGTGGTTGTTTGTGTCGTGGTTGTTTGTCTCGTGGTTGTTTGTGTCGTGGTTGTTTGTGTCGTGGTTGTTTGTCTCGTGGTTGTTTGTGTCGTGGTTGTTTGTCTCGTGGTTGTTTGTGTCGTGGTTGTTTGTCCCGTGGTTGTTTGTCTCGTGGTTGTTTGTCTCGTGGTTGTTTGTGTCGTGGTTGTTTGTGTCGTGGTTGTTTGTGTCGTGGTTGTTTGTCTCGTGGTTGTTTGTGTCGTGGTTGTTTTTCTTGTGGTTGTTTGTGTCGTGGTTGTTTGTGTCGTGGTTGTTTGTGTCGTGGTTGTTTGTGTCGTGGTTGTTTGTGTCGTGGTTGTTTGTGTCGTGGTTGTTTGTCTCGTGGTTGTTTGTGTTGTGGTTGTTTGTGTCGTGGTTGTTTGTGTCGTGGTTGTTTGTCTCGTGGTTGTTTGTGTCGTGGTTGTTTGTCTCGTGGTTGTTTGTCTCGTGGTTGTTTGTGTCGTGGTTGTTTGTGTCGTGGTTGTTTGTGTCGTGGTTGTTTGTCCCGTGGTTGTTTGTCTCGTGGTTGTTTGTCTCGTGGTTGTTTGTGTCGTGGTTGTTTGTGTCATGGTTGTTTGTCTCGTGGTTGTTTGTGTCGTGGTTGTTTGTCTCGTGGTTGTTTGTGTCGTGGTTGTTTGTATCGTGGTTGTTTGTCTCGTGGTTGTTTGTGTCGTGGTTGTTTGTGTTGTGGTTGTTTGTGTCGTGGTTGTTTGTGTCGTGGTTGTTTGTCTCGTGGTTGTTTGTGTTGTGGTTGTTTGTGTCGTGGTTGTTTGTCTCGTGGTTGTTTGTCTCGTGGTTGTTTGTGTCGTGGTTGTTTGTCTCGTGGTTGTTTGTGTCGTGGTTGTTTGTCTCGTGGTTGTTTGTGTCGTGGTTGTTTGTCTCGTGGTTGTTTGTGTCGTGACTGTTTTTGCTGACGAGACACATTGTGCGCTGTGTTGCAGAACTGGGCCGGGATGCGTTGTCCCTACAAGCTGCTCCGCATGATCCTGGCGCTGGTTTGCAGTAAGTGGTCCAGATTGATTTTTTTTTCTCACTCTTGCTATTTGTGTTGAATATTAAGCTCAATATTTCATCTTTAGCACATTTAATGTCCGCACACCTGTTCATCGAGCATCTATCATCTGAAAGGCAAATGTCTGAAGCTCAGCAACAGAGATGCTTCTCGAGCCGTCTCTGTTCACGGCGGCGGCTCCAGGGCGAGAGCTTTGTCTTCAGAGCAGTGGAGTCGTACTGCTCGCCTGCTCCATGAGGACCGACAATGTGACTTTCATTAGAGAGCAGTATGCTCCTCCATCTGCCCGACGCCCCCAGACTGAGAGAGAGTCTCTGCTGCAATGTTTATTTTCTCCTCGGTGTTCTTTTTTTTTAACGAACAGGAAGTTCATCTTCTCGCAATAAAAATGTGACACGTGGTTTATGTGAGTTCTGTTCAGACTGAGTTCACATGGCTCTGGTTTTATACTTCACGTGTTTATTCAGCGAGAACTTTGGGAGAACAGCAGCCCACAACTCAGAAGCAATTTAAATAAATTAAATAATTTAAAGCAATTTTGAGTAAAGATCCGTTTAAATCCTCCCGTGAGCTTTTCTTCGTCAGCAGAAGGAGACTTTGACAAAACACCGACTGCACGACACGGTGCCGCTCATCTTTAGGTCAGGAGGTCAAGCCCAAACGAGGCCAGCTTCTTAGATGTGGTTGAACAAACTTTTCTTAGAAGGATGAGGAAACATCCAAAGATTTTAAATGAGGTACAAGTCACTGGGATGGCGCTGTAGCTCCATGTTCACCGTGCAGACAGAGGTGTTACTCCTCCTCCCTAACTAACTCATGTCAGCCATGATAACAGAGAACGGGCCGTGTGGGCCGATGTCTGAAGAGCTTCTGTCCGTCCTCTCTCCCCGCAGTGAGCTCAGAGGTGGGTCGGGCCGTCTGGCTTCGCTTCTCCCCGCCGCTGCCGTCCTCGGGGCCCCAGCCCAGCTTCATGGCGCACCTGTCGGGGGCGGTGGTCGGCATCAGCATGGGCCTTCTGATTCTGCGCAGCTACGAGGAGAGTCTGCAGAAACAGTGCACCTGGTGGGTCATAGTCTTCTCCTTCATCACCTTTCTCCTCTTCGCCATCTTCTGGAACATCTTCGCATACGAGCTGCTGGGGGTGCAGATACCGCCTCCTCCCTGATGAAGCCCCCCCCCACAGGCCCTCCTCCACATACACACTGACACCACCCGGCTCAAAACAAAGGTTCCCCTTGGACCATAGTTAGCATTTCCTCTCAAGTTAGCTCGAAATGAAATGATATGAAATCATTCAAAACTAAAATCAAACCATGAATCCTTTTTTATAGATACTCTGCAAAGTACGTCTCTTTTATGAAAGAGGGATGACAGTAGCAACATGTACAGGTGAACGTCCCTCGGATCCATTTGGAAGAGCATTATATCTTTTTATATATTCGTTGAAAACTCATCCGCATTACCAGCACTAAACTTTGAGTGAACATTGTTCACCAATGTTCTTTCACCATTCCTTTAACTGTATTTACGGAGAGAAGAGTCAGAGCTGATGAGGCGTGTGGTGAAGAGGAAAGGGAGGAAGAGGAGGAAAGGAAGAGTCTGCAGTGGCGGTGACGATGCTGATGACACGATGGGAGAAGTTGTGTGTTCCATGAGGGTCAGACAGCAGGAGGAGCTGCAGCCCGACACGCTGCTGTAGCCCTGAAGCAGTCGATGCCTGAGAGCTCAGCTGGGATCAGAGATGCAGCTGCTTCAAAAGAACTGAAGGAGTTCTTTGGGAAGAGCTCATGACCTGCTGCAGCTCACAGGGACGGAGACTTGATCCGGAGTCGCTCACACTGATGAAAACAGAAAACAACCGACGGAACTTTGTGTTTAAATTCAGCTGCTAAGCAGGAACTCCTGCCCGATTATTAAACATCAGCCACAATGATTTGCAGTGTTACAGGTTTTAAAGATGTCTGTGGATTCTGTCATCCTCGAGGAGTATCTTCATCCTCGAGGAGTACCTTCATCCTCGAGGAGTATCTTCATCCTCGAGGAGTACCTTCATCCTCGAGGAGTACCTTCATCCTCGAGGAGTACCTTCATCCTCGAGGAGTACCTTCATCCCCGAGGAGTACCTTCATCCCCGAGGAGTACCTTCATCCCCGAGGAGTACCTTCATCCCCGAGGAGTACCTTCATCCTCGAGGAGTACCTTCATCCTCGAGGAGTACCTTCATCCTCGAGGAGTACCAGCTGAGAGACATTACTGTCATTTTCCTTTCATGGGGTCTTAGCAAATTAGAAGACATCTGTTTTTTTTACGTCATCTCCAAGACATCATACCTACACTGTGGATACAAACTCATCGTTCACACAACATAGACAAGACATCAAGATGGGAAAAGAAGCTCCAGGAGAAAAAAGAAAATGAAAAAGAAGCTCATGAGTAAAGGGTCACTGACGTTTCCTGGATGGTCATCACTTCAGAGAGGGAACTCCTCTTGTTGCTGGGTAGACTTACCACCAACTTGCTCGGCGCACCATGTAAAATATGCCATGTCATGCTCTGTGGCTCACTGCGAGACAAGGACACACACACACACACACACGCACACACACACACACACACACACACACACTCTCTTCACCCTCTGTCTTGGAGAGCAGCCACTGTCTGATTCAGCAGGTTGATGAGGACGAACCGAAGAGAAGAACACCCACACACACACACACACACACACACACACACACACACACACTGGCCTCTGCCTGTTCTCGCTCTGACAGACTGAACTGGGGAGGGCAAGGATGTGTCATCACCTGACCTCTGACCTTTGTGTCCCACAGGGCATTGGGGTCTCTCTGTCAGGCCCAGTCTATACCTCAGCTTCTCATTCTTAGGGACTGTAAACTTTTGTAAAGGACTATAAAGAAGAAAAAAGAGTGTTATTAAGTTGTCCCCGTTTTTCATTTGTTAGTGATGTGTGTAATGTATGTTCATAACTTAGAGTATATTTATTTGTATTGTTTTCCTCTTTCAGAGGGGAGAAACGTTTCAAATGGTGCAAAGTGAATCCTATGATTGTTGTTCTTCTGATAGGCTCCGGTCCTCTGAACCAGAGTCCATGTGCAGAGCCCCTCTGTTTGTTGACCACCGACATGACTCGAGCTTGGTTTTATAAATCTGTAGTGCTTTACTAAATAAGCCATAGAAAGAACTAATTGGAGAGGGTAAAAGAAGGAGGGCGCGTGTCGGGAGCTGCAGTGAAACTTGTTTGTGTGTGTCCAACCTTCATGTCGTCATTGTGAATATTCAACCAGTGAGGTGGAAGAAGAGCTGTGAGACACGAGGCTGTGGCGCTCTGTGGGATGTGTTCCTGGAGCGAGACTCATTTCACAACCTGTTCGCCAAATTGTTTGCAGCCATTGCAGCTTAATTTTAAACGTTGCCCACATGTCTAAAAGCTCCCCTGCAGCACGCAGACGCCTCCCTGCAGCATTTCGTTTGTAAATAACAAATTATGGACTGAGCTTCTGTCCGATATTATCTCCAGAGTGATTCAAGCTTTTCGGAGAGCTGAGGCGAGGATAGCAATTACACTTACTCACGCTACGCTCATCTTCAGTCTTTCAATCAATAATTCATTTGAATGTCTTCTCGCTGCCTGGGGGGGGGGGGGGGGGGGAATGTTATGCATTTACCAATTTTGATAGTTGGTCATAAATAAGCAAGCATTTCCTTCCACGTGAAACTGTCAGAAGTGACAGAAGACTCTGTGTTAAATGAGGAACATCCTTGTGATATAGCCAGAAAAAAAGCAATTTTAAGATGCATTAAAAAAGAAAAGATCAGCCAATACATGGATGGATGCTTGATAGGAACTATTTGGCATGCTGGGAAATATTATTGCTTGGTATAGCAAAGATGAATAATGCATAAATACACTGTTAGCCTATAATGAAGATAAAGAGGATGCCTAACAGGAGGTTAATGTGCCCTTTTAAATTAAAATGCATAGGAACCCAAAAGGGTTGTAAAAAGGCCAGTGAACGGCTGTGTTTGTAGAATACATTAACTGAATATTACCCCTCCTGGTAGTTCAGGATGAAAATCAAAGGCGTTTGACCTTTTCTTGCCCCGCAAAAGATACTCATACAAAGTGAAATTGCGAGTATTTGGTTTCTTATTAAATAGCCTGTGAACGAAGCAGACTATCATCAACAGAAGGCAAAATGAGCAGTGCGTTGGTCTCAAACCACCAGGTGAAGGGGAAACTTTCAGGAGAAGTTTGTTTATGTCTCTGCAAAGCAGATCTCCCAGTGCCAACACTAAGCCCCCCCCCCCCCCCCCTGATGAGCGCACAGCATCCTCAAGGGATGGGCGGCTGAGGCTGACCGTATGTGACGCTGTTGGTGAGGGCCGGCGGCTCAGCAGAACAACGTGTCGGCCCTCTTCATGAAGCCTCTGTCACCCCCGTGTCAGAATGATGCTCGGCTCACACACAGGAGAACGCTGATGGGACGTCTTCCTTCAGTCAGCGGGTCTGACGGGCTGCATGATGGTGATTTAACTGCTGCCTTTCTGAGTGACAGGTTTGTTTTCAACAGTATAGGAAAGGCACGGCGAGAGCTGAAGAGGAGCTTCATCACTTTGTGTATCCCCCTGATTGGTTTGGATACAGCGTGCCTGCGATACGAGGGGATGCTGAAGGTCAGCGCCAGCTCATCCGAGTCTCGTTTAGACTCGAACCCGGTCGGTGTGACTGATTCAAAAATGCATCATACTTGACATTTTTTCTGCAGTTTCTTATTTCCTGTTCCTGTATTTTTGTCATATGCGGCCTTTTCTTTTTGCATTCATTGCGATGTTAACTGACATGTTGCCATGTGCCATATTCTCTGCTGCCATGCACATTATTCGATGCTGTTTTACCTCCCTGTGCCAATCCATTGTGCTGGTGTGCCCAATGCCTTGCTATCGTAGACGCGCCTCAACTGAGCACCGGGCAGAAAGGCGGCTTTGCTGTCAGCTGTGTGGTGAAATATTGGACATGATCAGAGACGTTGGTATTGTTAATATATACAGTAGCTGCTCACCAACAAGCCGGCCAGGTTGCCTTTTCTTTGTGTTAAATACAACTTGGATATACATGTCACTGCGGGGACTTAGCAGGTAAAGCAGGCGACTGTAGCTCCAGAGATGGAATCGTTCTTACAACACGTTGAAACCTGACAAGCTGGTTTCGGGTTTCAAGGCCCACAACTGTACAGACGTTTGGCTTTAGTTCTCAAGATATCCTGGATGCTGATGCATTACAAATGTTTACTTTGGTCAGAGTTAGATTTTAGGATATATTTCAACATTGCTAAAGTCTTGGTTTCCCAGTTTCTAGCTTTGGTACGGATACTCTTCATGTTCCCAAAAGCTGCCTGAGCCACTCTGTCATGTTTCCTGAGATGAGTCGTTTCCCTCGGAAGGTTTAGAATTCTAAAAAATAAGTCCTGTGCTGCTGTTGTGATTTTTCATGAGCTGCTTCCTTGTATTGATCAAAATGGTGCCAAGCTTACGAGGTGCGACCTCTCCGATGGACAAGAGGTGGAACCAACACAGCGTTTACAAAAACAAAAAGCAGAAGCTATTTTTCTCGGTCATCAGGAAACTAAAGGAAAACAATTTACATATGGATAATTTATATCAAAGTCCTCATTAATTATTTCACAATCTACTGTACTTTTTAAATGTTCTGAACAGAACCATTTTATATTGTATATATGAATATATTTTGTTTTATTTTGTACTGTTCATTGTACTTTGCTTTAATTTAGAAACTATAAATAAAGAACAATACTGTGGCAACGTCAAACCGCTGTTTGTAATGTTTCAGCTGAAAATCATCATTGTGTGGCAATTTACAACTTATAATTTACAACTCAAATTTAAATGAGCCAAACAATTTTTATTTTGTTAATTTAAGGCCCAAAATTTTATTTATTTTTATTTGCCTGTAAACCAATTAATGTCCACGTACATGCACACGCTCATACATATACCTTCATCTATGTATTGTTTCTTTAAATATAAAATAAAAGCTCACACACGCACACATTTTTTTCTCTCTCAATACTCTGACTTTATGATGTGTCCACTGTTGTCGTCCTCTAGATGTTAAGTCTATGTATTGTCTTTTGTCTTATAATTCAAAAAATTACATTGACATTTTTTATTTAAAAATAAATAAAAGGAAAATACTTAATTTGATATAAAGGCTTTATTATTTAAAAAAGAAATGACAACTAATAAAGCAAGTTTAATGTAAAAAAAATACTGTGCAACATTTGTTTGTTATCTTGTTCTCAGCTTCTTCGTTGGTCTCTGTTCAGTGGCGCCCGAGCGCTTCTCCTTCACGTCCACTTCCTTTGGTGGGAGCTGCTGCTGATTGGCCGACGCCCACAAACACAGCTCCAGCCTGTGGGGCGTCCAGTCCTGCTGGGGATCCGCTGGGGGGCAGAAATCAGAACCAAAGTGGCGTTCATGTGGCTTTCTTTGGGTTTACACAGAACTTTTTGATATCAATGTGTCCTCAAATTATTTTAAATATGGAATACATTTAAATGTGTTTTTTTTCTTTTGAAAAGGGTATAAATAAAAGCCACATTAAATCACCTTTAATGCAAAATTGAACAGCAATACAACATACATCTTCCACTTGTTATCGGCAGTGGGAACATTTTAATAAAACTGGTTCAATAGGATAAGTGCAAAATATGAATTAATGGTCCTAAATTCCATTTTATCAGAAGCAGTGGCAAATGGAAAAGTCGTATGCCTTGATAATTAAAAAAAAACACTTCTTGAAGTTTTTGTCATATGTGGGGGCAGTAAGCAAATACTTCACAAACTAATGGTGCTGTATTCATTGGCAGCGTCACGCTCGGTGTGCTACATGATGAATACAGATGCAGCCACATCTCTGTGGCCGTCTTTAGCTCACCTTTGTTGAGTTTTTCAGAGCACTGGATCATCTCCCCCAAGTAGAGCGCGTAGTGCTTGGCTGTGTATTGGAGGGGTTTTAGTCCTGGGACACTCGCCACGGCTTCATCCGACATGAATGCAGCTCGTCCTGGAGCTGCTGCTGCCAGCACCGCTGCAACAGAACGGACCGTCGGCCCCGAGCCTGGCGAGTGCTTCCATGAGGGGAATGCAAACCAGTTCTACAGCCACTCAATCCCCCAGGGCGAGGACTCCTCTGTACACCAGCACTGTGTGCTTTAGAAGTACCACACGGATGTTTAATAAATAGGAATACTTAATACGGATAGGAGATGCTCTGCTCACCTGAAGCGGTGGCTGGGCCGACTCCTGTCAGGGAGCTCAGCTCTGCGACGGCTGCCTGCACGTCAGGCAGGAGGCTGAAGGCCGCTCGGGAACATCTCTCCACGGCCGCCGCGCTGTTGGAAGCCACCAGCTGCTGCAGTCGGGGCCTGAACTTCCCTCTCTGCAGGAAAGCACACCGGGCCAGTCAAGCACACGATGCACCGCGAGCGGAGAGCCTCTTCGTGGCGGTCCATCAAAGGGAATATTCACAGTCTTCTGTTGTGGGCGGTTGAAGCTCCACGGCGTTATAATGAGGTCTCACTCACAGTGAGCTTCCACTCCATCAGCTTCACCAACTCCGATCGAGTGACATGAATGTCGGGTCGACTTGAAATGAGTGTCGGCAGCTCCTCTTGGTACCTGACCGGTCAACGCAGGGTCGGTGAGCTTTAATGTTATTCTCAAAGTGAAGGTTAATTCTCCTCAATATAATTCATATACAGGGAAACATTTGTTTAAAGTTACCAAACCTTTTGTGACAGATACAATCTTAACTCAAGGTCTACTCACTAGCTTTTTTCATTCAATCAACAGATGGGGCTCTCAGTTGCCATAGAGATGACTTACATGAAGAGAAATACCGCCATGAAAGTCCTTTATGAAATAAAACCACGGAGCTTAAGGTCAACAAGTCCATGTCCAGGACAGCGGAGGAGCAACCCCCCGGTGAGGCTCCGTGACGCAGGTCACAGCCCCAGAAACAACGTGTTAAGTGCACCTCGAGTTGGGATTGTTTTGTCAAACTTGTGTTTTCCTGGTCAAGAATAAACGTTGAGGCTTAAACCAGGACAACATATGTTGAATGACTTACATACTGGAAGCATGATTTAAAACAGGGTTGCCACGTTTCCACATCTCTCCTTAAGTCAGTGACATTGAATGTGTTTTTTTAATTATTTACCACTTCTCGAGGTCCAGCAGCTTTCCAGGTTTCTTCATTTTGGACTTCGCCTCGACGACATCCCAATAGTTCCCAAACACAGCCCTCCATGCGGCTGGGTCCTCACAGGCGAACAGAGAGCTCATGGCAACAGAGAGCGCACACCTCCACCTGCAAACACAGAAACACACAATAACAAGAATATGAGCACAATCACTTCTGTTCGCCACGAGCGGACTGCAGCGTTTCACCATTTGACATGCGACAGGACTGCAATCCACGAATCAGTTGTTGAACGTAAGATCTCGCGAGATCACAGATCAAAATACTACTTCCACTCGAGAAGAACACAAATACTATTTCCGGTTCCGCAAGCATTGAGCAACAACCTCAGAAGGTTTGTCCCCTGAAACAGTTTGTTATGAGTTTGAGTCGAGGCTGTCGCCCAGTAGAGCAGTTATATAGTTATGTGTTAAACATTTATCCAACTATCCGACATGCTTGTGAAACGAATGTCGTGCGCGTGACTTCTTTGTAAAAGTACTCGGTAGCTCGGTTAGCTAGCTAGCTAGCCTCACATTCCTGTCGTGTTTCCGGCTGAGCTCGGCTCGTTATCCGGAGAAACGCATCCGAGACACGCGAAGAGAAGGAGATAACGATACACGTGACGTCAGCTCACGATTTAACCCGTTTTGGAGGAAAGGGAACCGGGGCACACGACAAGAGGCAGCTGAATAGTGTAAAAGCGCATGCGCAGCAGAGGAGGCGCACCCTCAGGTCGCTGCTCGCGAGCTGCAAGGAGATCGATAAAGATCGATAACAGCGAGGAGGTGATCAGCACGACGGAACCTCAGCGCAGGAGCTTTAAATAACATAGAGGCGAAACAGAGGTAAACAAACCAGTCATCTGACGAGTTACATCCGGAAGTCATAACACACGTCATATATATATATATGTGTGTGTGTGTGTGTATATATGTGTGTGTGTGTGTGTGTATATATATATATACATACACACACATGTGTGTATATATGTGTGTGTGTGTATATATATATATATACATACACACACATGTGTGTATATATATGTGTGTGTGTGTATATATATGTTACACTAAAGCAAGGAGGTGACCCACAATGATAACGAGATGCTTGTGCAGTGTGACTAAGTCAGTGTTGGCTTCCATGTCTTTTGATCAACGTTTAAATAACAGATCATTGTTGAGAACATGTTGTTTTATTGTGTTTCTATGTGTTTTTTACACGGTAAACTCTTTCTAGTGACCCAGCTCTCATGGGAGCACATGCAGAGGACTCTGTGCTGCTGCAGACGTTGACTGGGCCGGTGGTTCTTCCACAAGTGAGTCCCCAAGACGTCATTGTCTAACATGTTAAACATAGATCAATGTTGCACTGACTGCCACCTCTCCTGCCTTTATTACGGTACTGATCTAACGTTGTTTAGTGCCACCTTCTGGTGGATTTATGAACTTTAAATTATTAAAGTCGTGCTGGGAAAGCAGCCAAATCGTTTGCTGCCTAATGTGTGTTGAGCTGAGTGAAGGCCCTGTTGTCTCAGGAACATGGAGAAGATGTCCCGCGTTGCCACGGCCCACAGCAGCAGCGCCAGCAGCTCACGAACGATGTTCTGCCACCTGGACGCTCCGGCCAACGCCATCAGCGTGTGCCGGGACGCCACGCAGGTGGTGGTCGCGGGCCGCAACATCTTCAAGATCTACGCGCTGGAGGAGGAGCAGTTTGTGGAGAAGCTGAATCTCCGCGTCGGACGCAAACCCTCGCTCAACTTTAGCTGCGCCGACGTCATGTGGCACCAGATGGAAGAGAACCTGTTGGCCACCGCCGCCACCAACGGGGCGGTGGTCACCTGGAACCTGGGGAAGCCCTCTCGGAACAAGCAGGACCAGCTGTTCACAGAACACAAGCGCACCGTCAACAAGGTGTGCTTCCACCCCTCGGAGGTGAACATGCTGCTCAGCGGCTCCCAGGACGGCTTCATGAAGTGCTTCGACCTGCGCAAGAAGGAGTCGGTCAGCACTTTCTCAGGTGTGTTGTCATGTGCATCGGGTTATTACCATTAACTGAAATACAACTGTCTTTAGTTACTAGAAATCCTTGAATAACATTTGCAGGTGTTTTCACAGTTTTCTGCGAAAGTGTTTAAACATTGTTGAAGAAAGAAAATCAAGAAAGTAACTCGTAGAGTTTTTATTTTATTTCCCCAGGTCAGTCCGAGAGTGTTCGGGACGTCCAGTTCAGCATTAAGGATTATTTCACATTTGCTGCGACCTTTGAGAACGGCAACGTCCAGGTGTGGGACATCCGGCGGCCCGACCGCTACGAGCGAATGTTCACCGCCCACACCGGCCCGGTGTTCTGCTGCGACTGGCACCCCGACGACCGGTGAGCCCCTCGAGACGCAGACACCTGAGACACCCGAGGGGTTTCTCTCTCAAGGCGTCTTCGCTCCTTCTGTTTGCCACTTGCCATTCGTAGCGCTTGTGTCGGGTGTTTTTTAATTCTCATTTGTTAATCGCAGTCTCACTTTATTTCTATGTTAGGGGATGGCTGGCGACGGGCGGCAGGGACAAGATGGTGAAAGTGTGGGACATGACCACGACCCGGGCCAAGGAGATCTACTGCGTCCAGACGATCGCCTCGGTGGCGCGGGTGAAGTGGCGCCCTGAGAAGAAGTTCCATTTAGCCACCTGCTCCATGATGGTGGATCACAACATCTACGTGTGGGACGTCCGCAGACCGTTCATTCCCTTCGCCACCTTCGAGGAGCACAAGGATGTGACCACTGGGATTGTGTGGCGCCACCAGCACGACCCTCACTTCCTGCTCTCTGGCTCCAAGGACAGCACGCTCTACCAGCACATGTTCCAGGACGCCACTCGTCCCGTGGACAAGGCCAACCCAGAGGGCCTGTGCTTCGGCCTGTTCGGGGACTTGGCCTTCGCGGCCAAGGAGAGTCTGATCAGCAGCGACGCCAACAGGAAGCCGTACCCCGGGGGCGACCGGCGCTACCCCATCTTTTTCTTCAAAAAGCCCGACCCGACAGAACAGTTTGACCACGTGTCCAGCGCCCTGAGTGTCTTCGAGACGGACCTGGACAGCAACAGCATGGACTGGTTCGTGAAGACGGCTCAGCTCTACCTCCTCTGTGGGAAGCCGTTTGCTGAGCTGTGTGAGCACAACGCCACGGTGGCCCGGGAGCTCAAAAGACCTCAGGTCAGACCGACCAGCAGCACATCGATACTCAGTGCTGTTAAAAATATATATATATTCAATAATGATGCGTGTTACAGTAATTGTGTTTGGCATATGAAATGAATATTTGTTTCTCCTTTAATTCAAAGGTTTCCACAACATGGACCATGTTAAGAATTATGTTTTCAGACCCAGCCAACCCCACAACGCCCGGTCTGAGCCACAGCCTCAGTAAACTGGGCACCTTGCCTCTGATGAACAGGTGAGCGCCTCGTCCCCACCGCACAGCGGCGCCGGGCCTCGGCTCATGCCGGTGTACGTTGTGCTCTCAGTTTCAACATGAAGGAAATGAGTTCGGGGATTGGCCCAGAGAGTCGACTGGAGCGCGGGAAAGGTGAGAGCAGGCAGGACAACCTCCACCTGGAGCCTGGGAACTTGCACATCAGCAATAATAATGAAGGTGAGAGTTGCCACTAAAACTGCTTGTACTTCTGTAATCTCTATAATATTCAAGACTTGTCTAAATCAAGTGTTTGTCTGATGTCCCTTCAGAAAACGAGGAGACGGAGGGCAGCGACGGGCAGGCCGAGTACATGTTCGGGGACGCCGAGCTGGACGACGACGACCTCTACTCCATGGAGCACGAGAACCAGACGGGTGAGTCACGACGGCGATGAAGAGCATCCGCCCTGTCGGCTCTCTTATCCGATGTGATCTCTCCAGAGGAGCAGGAGTACACGCTGCCCCAGGAGGCCTTCCAACTGCGCCACGAGATCATGGATAACCCGTCGGCTCCGGAGCACCTCCAGCAGGACAAGGCCGACTCGCCGCACGTCAGCGGCAACGAGGCAGAGGTCACGTGTCTGACGCCCATCGAGTCCTTCTCCCTCATCTCCATTTCCCAACCGCTGTTCAGCCCACATTTACCGGCCAGCTTCTTCTGCCCCATCGTGCGGGAGATGCTGAGCTTCTACGCCGAGCAGGGCGACGTGCAGATGGCCGTGTCTGTGCTCATCGTCTTGGGGGAGCGGATCCGCAAAGAGGTGGACGACCTCACCCAGGTAGGTCCGGACTGGTGTCTCATGACTGCATTAGAATCTTTTATTGGACAAGAACTAAAGATGTTTTGTGTTGGCAGAGGCGTTAATGCAAACAATTTAGTTTCTTTTGTTTTCATTACTTACTGAAAAATGTGATAAATAAGTCGTAAAGTTACCTGAATATACATTTTAGGTGTAATGCATTTGCACTGCCACATTTATTGGATACCCTTAAAGTTAAATGGGAAATATCCAGCAAAGACTCAGGATTCTTTAGGCCTTGTGTATGATGTCTTTACATGAGTCACTAATAAACCTTCAAAGCAAAGCACTGCATTGCCGGTGAGGAACCCTGACGCGGTGGCGCTTCCCTTTCAGGAGCACTGGTACATGTCCTACATCGACCTGCTGCAGCGGTTTGAGTTGTGGAACGTGTCGAACGAGGTCATCAAGTTGAGCACCTGCAGCGCCATCACCTGCCTGAACCAGGCGTCGACCACGCTGCACATCAACTGCAGCAACTGCAAGCGGCCAATGAGCAACAGGGGCTGGATCTGTGACCGGTACGAGCCGTTTGATGGTTGTTGTTGTTGTTGTTGTTGCTCTGACGGCGCCCTGTGTCTCCTCCAGGTGCCACCAGTGTGCCAGTGTGTGTGCCGTGTGCCACCATGTGGTGAAGGGGCTGTTTGTGTGGTGCCAGGGCTGCAGCCACGGGGGACACCTGGAGCACATCAGGAACTGGCTGAAGAGCAGCGCCCACTGCCCCGCCGGCTGCGGCCACCTGTGTGAATACACCTGAGCCCCCTGTGTGAATACACCTGAGCCCCCTGTGTGAATACACCTGAGCCCCCTGTGTGAATACACCTGAGCCTCTTGTGTGAATACACCTGAGCCCCCTGTGTGAATACACCTGAGCCTCCTGTGTGAATACACCTGAGCCCCCTGTGTGAATACACCTGAGCCCCCTGTGTGAATACACCTGAGCCCCTGTGTGAATACACCTGAGCGCCCTGTGTGAATACACCTGAGCCCCTGTGTGAATACACCTGAGCCCCCTGTGTGAATACACCTGAGCCCCCTGTGTGAATACACCTGAGCCTCCTGTGTGAATACACCTGAGCCTCCTGTGTGAATACACCTGAGCCCCCTGTGTGAATACACCTGAGCCTCCTGTGTGAATACACCTGAGCCCCCTGTGTGAATACACCTGAGCCCCCTGTGTGAATACACCTGAGCCCCCTGTGTGAATACACCTGAGCCCCCTGTGTGAATACACCTGAGCCCCCTGTGTGAATACACCTGAGCCCCCTGTGTGAATACACCTGAGCCTCCTGTGTGAATACACCTGAGCCCCCTGTGTGAATACACCTGAGCCTCCTGTGTGAATACACCTGAGCCTCCTGTGTGAATACACCTGAGCCTCCTGTGTGAATACACCTGAGCCCCCTGTGTGAATACACCTGAGCCTCCTGTGTGAATACACCTGAGCCCCCTGTGTGAATACACCTGAGCCTCCTGTGTGAATACACCTGAGCCTCCTGTGTGAATACACCTGAGCCTCCTGTGTGAATACACCTGAGCCTCTTGTGTGAATACACCTGAGCCTCCTGTGTGAATACACCTGAGCCTCTTGTGTGAATACACCTGAGCCCCCTGTGTGAATACACCTGAGCCTCTTGTGTGAATACACCTGAGCCTCCTGTGTGAATACACCTGAGCCTCTTGTGTGAATACACCTGAGCCCCCTGTGTGAATACACCTGAGCCCCCTGTGTGAATACACCTGAGCCTCCTGTGTGAATACACCTGAGCCCCCTGTGTGAATACACCTGAGCCTCCTGTGTGAATACACCTGAGCCTCCTGTGTGAATACACCTGAGCCTCCTGTGTGAATACACCTGAGCCCCCTGTGTGAATACACCTGAGCCCCCTGTGTGAATACACCTGAGCCTCCTGTGTGAATACACCTGAGCCTCCTGTGTGAATACACCTGAGCCCCCTGTGTGAATACACCTGAGCCTCCTGTGTGAATACACCTGAGCCCCCTGTGTGAATACACCTGAGCCCTGTGTGAATACACCTGAGCCCCTGTGTGAATACACCTGAGCCTCCTGTGTGAATACACCTGAGCCCCTGTGTGAATACACCTGAGCCTCCTGTGTGAATACACCTGAGCCCCTGTGTGAATACACCTGAGCCCTGTGTGAATACACCTGAGCCTCCTGTGTGAATACACCTGAGCCCCTGTGTGAATACACCTGAGCCTCTGTGTGAATACACCTGAGCCCCTGTGTGAATACACCTGAGCCCCTGTGTGAATACACCTGAGCCCCTGTGTGAATACACCTGAGCCCCTGTGTGAATACACCTGAGCCCCCTGTGTGAATACACCTGAACCTCCTGTGTGAATACACCTGAGCCTCCTGTGTGAATACACCTGAGCCCCCTGTGTGAATACACCTGAGCCTCCTGTGTGAATACACCTGAGCCTCCTGTGTGAATACACCTGAGCCTCCTGTGTGAATACACCTGAGCCTCCTGTGTGAATACACCTGAGCCTCCTGTGTGAATACACCTGAGCCTCCTGTGTGAATACACCTGAACCTCCTGTGTGAATACACCTGAACCCCTGTGTGAATACACCTGAGCCTCTTGTGTGAATACACCTGAGCCTCCTGTGTGAATACACCTGAGCCTCCTGTGTGAATACACCTGAACCTCCTGTGTGAATACACCTGAGCCTCCTGTGTGAATACACCTGAGCCTCCTGTGTGAATACACCTGAGCCTCCTGTGTGAATACACCTGAGCCCCCTGTGTGAATACACCTGAGCCTCCTGTGTGAATACACCTGAGCCTCTTGTGTGAATACACCTGAGCCCCCTGTGTGCATACACCTGAGCCTCCTGTGTGAATACACCTGAGCCCCCTGTGTGAATACACCTGAGCCCCCTGTGTGAATACACCTGAGCCTCCTGTGTGAATACACCTGAGCCTCCTGTGTGAATACACCTGAGCCCCCTGTGTGAATACACCTGAGCCTCCTGTGTGAATACACCTGAGCCTCTTGTGTGAATACACCTGAGCCCCCTGTGTGAATACACCTGAGCCTCCTGTGTGAATACACCTGAGCCTCTTGTGTGAATACACCTGAACCTCCTGTGTGAATACACCTGAGCCCCCTGTGTGAATACACCTGAGCCTCTTGTGTGAATACACCTGAACCTCCTGTGTGAATACACCTGAGCCCCCTGTGTGAATACACCTGAACCTCCTGTGTGAATACACCTGAGCCCCCTGTGTGAATACACCTGAGCCCCCTGTGTGAATACACCTGAGCCTCTTGTGTGAATACACCTGAGCCCCCTGTGTGAATACACCTGAGCCCCCTGTGTGAATACACCTGAGCCCCCTGTGTGAATACACCTGAGCCCCTGTGTGAATACACCTGAGCCTCCTGTGTGAATACACCTGAGCCCCCTGTGTGAATACACCTGAGCCTCCTGTGTGAATACACCTGAGCCCCCTGTGTGAATACACCTGAGCCTCCTGTGTGAATACACCTGAGCCTCTTGTGTGAATACACCTGAGCCTCCTGTGTGAATACACCTGAGCCCCCTGTGTGAATACACCTGAGCCCCCTGTGTGAATACACCTGAGCCCCCTGTGTGAATACACCTGAGCCTCCTGTGTGAATACACCTGAGCCTCTTGTGTGAATACACCTGAGCCCCCTGTGTGAATACACCTGAGCCTCTTGTGTGAATACACCTGAGCCGCCACCGAGAGAGCGCATCCTCCACCTGGCCTGGAGTCTCTCCACCATGGGGAGGATGACGGATGTGTATTTGAAGAAGAACTAGAAGGTCTGCTATCGTCCAGAGGAGGAAGAGGAGGAAGAGGATGTGCGCTCTCCTGGACGCTCAAGAGACACACATTCACATTTGAATTGGTGATTATCAGCCGGTGGTGGATTTGCGTTTAAGCAAACCGATATTCACAGAATATAACTCTATTTTTGTTAATTCACACTTGCTGCATTTTGCATTGTTTTTAAACCCCTCAGTAAAATCCTGAAGGCTGTACAGGAAGAACCGTTTGTGGATTGTTAGTTTATACATAACGCGATATCTTATTTTGAAGGACTGTAGATAATGTTTAAATAATTTATATGAGAATGGCTCTACTCAGACAATACATTAAAGCAATACACTTGAACCTGACGTCTTCTTTGTCCACATTTAACAGAAAATGTCAGAATCCGTCACATCCCAGTATTTTATAACTATTTTGACTCGTAAAACAAAGATGGAGAATATTGTATCCGTCTGTCATAACCCTGACTGTTCATTTGGCTCATTTACATTCTGGATGCTGCTCAGCGACACGTTGGTCCTGTTGTCGTCAGACTCTTCATCTTCTTCATTAAGCTTCCCATTAACTCCTCTGATCATGGGGGGGGGGGGGGAGCCGTGACGTCCGAGTTAACAAACTCAAACTAGAAAATGTATGTTTGTGTTTTCCTGCTCTTTAGACGACCGGACATTTAACGGTTGCTTGACCTCAGAAATCTTAATACAACTGATCATGGAATCTCTCCCAAAAGGCTGCTCTTGTTTTTCTATCTGTTTGGATCATTTTGTCCACAATGTGTGAACAACCACTCATCATTTCACTCGCGTCGCTGGCAGAAATACTGGAACTCCAATACATTTGCAAATATTCTCTTCAAACTGTCATGAATTTAGTGTTTTGGTCACACAAAAATAAACAGTTGTCATAATACAAAGATGTGCTGCTCCGAAATCGGATTATGTTGAGAAACATTGAAATATAAAGATAATTTAGCTTAAAACAAAGTGTGTCCACCTCGAGGTTTTAATGCAACACGACCATCTGGCATTTTAAAGATATGGGAGAATTTGGTGGTAAGACGGATCTACAAAGTAAATCTGATTGATCGACTCTTCTTGCACCCCTGATGAATCTATTGGAACAGAATGTATAGATGTACATGATGCACTGACAGGTCACACATCTCTCCTCACTGCAGGCAGCAGGACATTACAAACAGCATACAAATCAGATTTCATTCAAATAACGATGACTACGACTCTTCCGCTTGTGGCACGAACATCAAACCACATTTCATGTTGGGAGAGAGTGAAGTTCACAGTCTTGCAGCCTCTGACCTGCGACCGGTCCGGCTCCTCTGGAGTCCAGCTTCAACCGGTTCAAGCGAGTGAGGTTCCCTTCCTGCCTGTTGGTCGTTTCACTGCCGCAACCCGTTGCCTGGTCCACATCTGGCGAGCTCTGGTCCATCAGCCAATCCGGGAGCAGCAGTCAGCCGGTTGGCTCCCCGAGCCGCTCCGGTCCAGCAGGGCCGGCCTCGTCTTTGGCCTTCTCTCGTGTCAGTGAGGTCGTTCAGGGTGGTGAGAGATCACCCTCCGTCAAATATGGGCAAGAAGCCTCCTCAAATACAAACAAAGAAAAGTGATGTTTCTTAGCGCTGGAACTCTTTCAACGCTTGTTTTCATCCAATGAAACGTGTAAAGAGCTCTCACCTGTAAGTTACGGCTGTTCCCAGCTGTCGGATACTTTCTCGGAGGCACTCAGTCGCCTCAGGCTGTGCAGCACGGTCTCCAGGGTCCCCGCTGTAAGCAGACGACAGGATGAGCCTCAAGCGGCCCGACACAAAGCCACCGAGGTGACGCCATCTCACCCAGCTCCTCCTCAAAGGAAGCCAGCTGCTCCAGGAGCGCCGCAGCGCTGCAGCGCGTGGAGCTCTCTGCAGCTGCAAGGAAAAGGAACATATCGTCTTCATCACACAATGTCAAAGAGGAGCTATCCCCTCAACTCGCCTTCAACACCTCGCTCACCTGTTGGCTCCTCCCCTGCGTGCGAGCGGCTCCTCCCCTCGGCGGCGGCCCAGGAGAGCAGGCCGGCGCTGCGGGCCCTGGACTCGGCCAGCGTGGCGCTCATCTCCTGAGCGAGCCGGTGGTTCTCCACCAGCTCGGCTCGGACCCTCCTCCATGCCACCTTGTCCTCCATCAGACATCCCTCCATCACGGTGCGCAGCTCCTTCTCCTGAGACACTTGGCTCTGCAGGCTCTCCGCCTCCTCGCAGTGCTAGACAAGGACAGCAGAGCGTTGAACGTGGGCGAAGGATTTCAGTCCGGTGGAGAGATGAAAGAAACTGTTGCTCGCCCGCTCCACGGAGTGCGTTTGCACTGCTGTTACTTTGTGCAGCTGGATGGCCATCTCCTGCATCTCCGCCTCCAGCTGGTCGGCATAGGCCTGCTCCAGAGCGTTGCTGGGTGGCCGCGCGCTGCTGTGCCATCTCGCTATCGCCGAGGTCATCTTCCGCTTGGGTCCAAACAACCTGGAGTGGAGGACGGATTCAGCATTTCATGTGCACAACAAGAGGCCGTGTGCCGTGGGTCAGTGTGAAAGAGTCTCTTACGTGATCCCGATTTCTTTGAGATCATTTTCAGTCAAGGTGAGAAATATCCGCAGGTCAATGTCTTGCTCCTCAAGAACCGGGAGATACTTAGAAAAGCCGATTTGTTCCAAGAACTCGGCCAGATCCTACAAAGACGGAAGGTTTTAGACCCGAGTCGGACCAGAAGAGACAAACTATGAACACATCAGAGAGAAAGGAGGCGTTGCCATGCCTTGGGACCAGCGTAGGAAGGGGGAAGACCAACATGCGAGCGCATCCCACAGTTCCCAGTGCCGCTCGAGTGCGTCGCATCGCTGCTCCCGTGGCGATTCTTGCCTTTCGAGTGGTGGCCCTTATTCACGCGGCGGGAGCTGCTCTTCTTGCTCTGGTCCGAGTCCTGGTGGAGAACACGGCGTCAGACATGAAACTACGATGTGGTGTTGGACTCGAGGCGCTCTGGCGCTCACCTCGTTGCTCTCCACCGAGCCCTCCCACTTGAGGCCGATAACGTGGGGCAGGCCTTCGCTGCTGCTGCTGCTGCTCCTCATGGTGGGCATGTCATTCTCAAAGAATGGACTGTCATCTGCAGCAGAATCAGAACATGTTGGGACTGCTCTGGCGGACTCGTGAGGACATCACTGGTTGCTCACGGTGCCTTTCTTCCAAAGACACATCTGTGATGTCACAGAGCGCCGCTCACCTCTGCTGCTGTTGCTCTGGCCGTCCAGCTCGTTGATGGGCGAGGTCACGTCTCGGTTGCGGATCGCCTCGCGCTGTTCACCGATATCACGAAGCGCCGCGGAGCTAGGCGGCGCTGCAGGAGGCTCTGGGGAGGAAAGAACTATTAAACAGACTTTATTAATGAATGGCTGAATGCGGAGGGATTATGTTTTGTTTTTATAATCTCTGTGATGAAATCTGAATTTACAGAGCTTTGTTTCAACACTCAAGGGAAATCGATCTACTGTGTCAGTCACTCCTTTGAGTAATCTGACCAGATAGGTCATGTGACATACCACAGAGTTTGCTGGTGCCTCCGACTCGGAACTTGGCGATGGCCTGGGGCCCGTCATGGATGCTAACGCCTTTAGCTCGGTTTCGACTCGGCCTCGCCCGCGGCGGCGCGCTGTCCGAGTCCTCGGAGGAGCTCGGGTCCTCAAAGTGTCCTGTCGAGATGGAACACACAGAAAATCAATAAGAATACAAAAGACAACTCATTTATTCAAAAGGAAAGCGATGAGGAGTTCCAACAAGCACCTGCTTTGATCCGTGGAGAATGCAAGTCCATGAGGCTGGCGATCTTGGTGTAGCCGTAGAGCATGGCGAGGGCGCGGGCCGTCTCTCCTTTACCGTTACGCTCGTCCACTTTAACTTTCTGTCGACGAACAAAACAAAGCGGGTGTCCTGATCGTACGGCGTCATCTCCTTTGTGTACGCCCATCGGCCATCCCCGGTGCCGTGATGGTGGAACCCACTCACGTGATCCAGGAGGTACTGAACGATGATTTCATGTCCAGAAGCAGCCGCCTCCATCAGGGTGGTGAAGCCAGAGGACGGCTCCCTGTGGAGGAAGTCAAAGTCGTGACACTCTGGTGTGAAGTGCTGCCTCTGGGGCGAAGAGGAGGCTCACTTGACGTTGGCGTCGGCGTTGTTATCCAGCAGGAAGCGGACCATCTGCTGGTGGCCGGTGCTGGTGCAGTGGAACAGAGCGGTCCAGCCTCGAGAGTCCTTCAGCTCCAGCTCAGCGCCTTGCTTTGGGTTCAGAAACATGAGCCTTTAACACCTCTGAATAACAACACATTTAAATAAGAACAACTTTAATCTAACCCCGTATAAAAGACAAACGGATAGTTTTTCCGTCTTCGATATATATCATTGTATGGTAATGACACAGTGACCAGCAGGTGGCCTTCACTTACAGCTGGACATTGATCCACCTTCGGGTTAAAGGAACATTCTGGTGGCTTTGTGTGATTTAGTCCCTTAACTATGAACACAAATACCTCGACGTGACGTTTCCTAAAGGACATGTTGTATCTGAAGGACATGTTGTATCTGAAGGACATGTTGTACCTGAAGGACATGTTGAACCTGAAGGACATGTTGTATCTGAAGGACATGTTGTACCTGAAGGACATGTTGTACCTGTAGGACATGTTGTATCTGAAGGACATGTTGTACCTGAAGGACATGTTGTACCTGAAGGACATGTTGAACCTGTAGGACATGTTGTACCTGAAGGACATGTTGTACCTGTAGGACATGTTGTACCTGAAGGACATGTTGTACCTGAAGGACATGTTGTATCTGAAGGACATGTTGTATCTGAAGGACATGTTGTACCTAAAGGACATGTTGTACCTGAAGGACATGTTGTACCTGAAGGACATGTTGTACCTGAAGGACATGTTGTATCTGAAGGACATGTTGTACCTGAAGGACATGTTGTACCTGAAGGACATGTTGTACCTGAAGGACATGTTGAACCTGAAGGACATGTTGTATCTGAAGGACATGTTGTACCTAAAGGACATGTTGTACCTGAAGGACATGTTGTATCTGAAGGACATGTTGTATCTGTAGGACATGTTGTACCTGAAGGACATGTTGTACCTGAAGGACATGTTGAACCTGAAGGACATGTTGTACCTGAAGGACATGTTGAACCTGAAGGACATGTTGTATCTGAAGGACATGTTGTACCTGAAGGACATGTTGAACCTGAAGGACATGTTGTACCTGAAGGACATGTTGTACCTGAAGGACATGTTGTACCTGAAGGACATGTTGTACCTGAAGGACATGTTGTACCTGAAGGACATGTTGTACCTGAAGGACATGTTGTATCTGAAGGACATGTTGTATCTGAAGGACATGTTGTACCTGAAGGACATGTTGTATCTGAAGGACATGTTGTACCTGAAGGACATGTTGTACCTGAAGGACATGTTGTATCTGAAGGACATGTTGTACCTGAAGGACATGTTGTACCTGTAGGACATGTTGTACCTGAAGGACATGTTGTACCTGAAGGACATGTTGTATCTGAAGGACATGTTGTACCTGAAGGACATGTTGTACCTGTAGGACATGTTGTACCTGAAGGACATGTTGTACCTGAAGGACATGTTGTATCTGAAGGACATGTTGGACCTGAAGGACATGTTGTACCTGAAGGACATGTTGTATCTGAAGGACATGTTGTACCTGAAGGACATGTTGTACCTGTAGGACATGTTGTACCTGAAGGACATGTTGTACCTGAAGGACATGTTGTACCTGAAGGACATGTTGTACCTGTAGGACATGTTGCATCTGAAGGACATGTTGTACCTGTAGGACATGTTGTACCTGAAGGACATGTTGTATCTGTAGGACATGTTGTACCTGAAGGACATGTTGTACCTGAAGGACATGTTGTACCTGAAGGACATGTTGTATCTGAAGGACATGTTGTACCTGAAGGACATGTTGTACCTGAAGGACATGTTGTATCTGAAGGACATGTTGTATCTGTAGGACATGTTGTACCTGAAGGACATGTTGTATCTGAAGGACATGTTGTATCTGAAGGACATGTTGCATCTGTAGGACATGTTGTATCTGAAGGACATGTTGTATCTGAAGGACATGTTGCATCTGTAGGACATGTTGTACCTGAAGGACATGTTGTATCTGAAGGACATGTTGTATCTGTAGGACATGTTGTATCTGAAGGACATGTTGTACCTGAAGGACATGTTGTACCTGAAGGACATGTTGTACCTGAAGGACATGTTGTATCTGTAGGACATGTTGTACCTGAAGGACATGTTGTATCTGAAGGACATGTTGTATCTGAAGGACATGTTGTATCTGTAGGACATGTTGTACCTGAAGGACATGTTGTATCTGAAGGACATGTTGTACCTGTAGGACATGTTGTACCTGTAGGACATGTTGTACCTGAAGGACATGTTGTACCTGAAGGACATGTTGTACCTGTAGGACATGTTGTACCTGTAGGACATGTTGTATCTGAAGGACATGTTGTATCTGTAGGACATGTTGTATCTGTAGGACATGTTGTATCTGAAGGACATGTTGTATCTGAAGGACATGTTGTACCTGAAGGACATGTTGTACCTGTAGGACATGTTGTATCTGTAGGACATGTTGTACCTGTAGGACATGTTGTACCTGAAGGACATGTTGTATCTGAAGGACATGTTGTACCTGAAGGACATGTTGTACCTGAAGGACATGTTGTATCTGAAGGACATGTTGTACCTGAAGGACATGTTGTATCTGAAGGACATGTTGTATCTGAAGGACATGTTGTACCTGAAGGACATGTTGTACCTGAAGGACATGTTGTATCTGAAGGACATGTTGTACCTGAAGGACATGTTGTATCTGTAGGACATGTTGTACCTGTAGGACATGTTGGACCTGAAGGACATGTTGTATCTGTAGGACATGTTGTACCTGAAGGACATGTTGTATCTGAAGGACATGTTGTACCTGAAGGACATGTTGTACCTGTAGGACATGTTGTACCTGAAGGACATGTTGTATCTGAAGGACATGTTGTACCTGAAGGACATGTTGTACCTGAAGGACATGTTGTATCTGAAGGACATGTTGTACCTGAAGGACATGTTGTACCTGAAGGACATGTTGTATCTGAAGGACATGTTGTACCTGTAGGACATGTTGTATCTGTAGGACATGTTGTACCTGTAGGACATGTTGGACCTGAAGGACATGTTGTATCTGTAGGACATGTTGTACCTGAAGGACATGTTGTATCTGAAGGACATGTTGTACCTGAAGGACATGTTGTACCTGAAGGACATGTTGTACCTGAAGGACATGTTGTATCTGAAGGACATGTTGTACCTGAAGGACATGTTGTACCTGAAGGACATGTTGTACCTGAAGGACATGTTGTACCTGAAGGACATGTTGCATCTGAAGGACATGTTGTACCTGAAGGACATGTTGTACCTGAAGGACATGTTGTAGCTGTAGGACATGTTGCATCTGAAGGACATGTTGTACCTGAAGGACATGTTGTACCTGTAGGACATGTTGTACCTGAAGGACATGTTGTACCTGAAGGACATGTTGTATCTGAAGGACATGTTGTACCTGAAGGACATGTTGTACCTGTAGGACATGTTGTACCTGAAGGACATGTTGTAGCTGTAGGACATGTTGCATCTGAAGGACATGTTGTACCTGTAGGACATGTTGCATCTGAAGGACATGTTGTACCTGTAGGACATGTTGTATCTGAAGGACATGTTGTATCTGAAGGACATGTTGTACCTGAAGGACATGTTGTACCTGAAGGACATGTTGTATCTGAAGGACATGTTGTACCTGAAGGACATGTTGTATCTGTAGGACATGTTGTACCTGAAGGACATGTTGTACCTGTAGGACATGTTGCATCTGTAGGACATGTTGTATCTGTAGGACATGTTGCATCTGAAGGAAATGTTGCATCTGTAGGAAATGTTGTACCTGAAGGACATGTTGTACCTGAAGGACATGTTGTATCTGAAGGACATGTTGTACCTGAAGGACATGTTGTACCTGTAGGACATGTTGTACCTGAAGGACATGTTGTACCTGTAGGACATGTTGCATCTGAAGGACATGTTGTATCTGTAGGACATGTTGTACCTGAAGGACATGTTGTATCTGTAGGACATGTTGTACCTGAAGGACATGTTGTATCTGTAGGACATGTTGTATCTGTAGGACATGTTGCATCTGAAGGACATGTTGTATCTGTAGGACATGTTGTACCTGAAGGACATGTTGTACCTGAAGGACATGTTGTACCTGAAGGACATGTTGTATCTGTAGGACATGTTGCATCTGAAGGACATGTTGTATCTGTAGGACATGTTGTACCTGAAGGACATGTTGTACCTGTAGGACATGTTGCATCTGAAGGACATGTTGTATCTGTAGGACATGTTGTACCTGAAGGACATGTTGTACCTGAAGGACATGTTGTATCTGAAGGACATGTTGTACCTGAAGGACATGTTGTACCTGAAGGACATGTTGTACCTGAAGGACATGTTGTACCTGTAGGACATGTTGTATCTGAAGGACATGTTGTACCTGAAGGACATGTTGTATCTGTAGGACATGTTGTACCTGAAGGACATGTTGTACCTGTAGGACATGTTGTACCTGTAGGACATGTTGTATCTGAAGGACATGTTGTATCTGAAGGACATGTTGTATCTGAAGGACATGTTGTACCTGAAGGACATGTTGTACCTGAAGGACATGTTGTACCTGAAGGACATGTTGTACCTGAAGGACATGTTGTATCTGAAGGACATGTTGTATCTGTAGGACATGTTGTACCTGAAGGACATGTTGTACCTGTAGGACATGTTGTACCTGTAGGACATGTTGTATCTGAAGGACATGTTGTATCTGAAGGACATGTTGTATCTGAAGGACATGTTGTACCTGAAGGACATGTTGTATCTGTAGGACATGTTGTACCTGAAGGACATGTTGTACCTGTAGGACATGTTGTACCTGTAGGACATGTTGTATCTGAAGGACATGTTGTATCTGAAGGACATGTTGTACCTGAAGGACATGTTGTACCTGAAGGACATGTTGTACCTGAAGGACATGTTGTACCTGAAGGACATGTTGTACCTGTAGGACATGTTGTACCTGAAGGACATGTTGTATCTGAAGGACATGTTGTACCTGAAGGACATGTTGTATCTGTAGGACATGTTGCATCTGAAGGACATGTTGCACCTGAAGGACATGTTGTACCTGAAGGACATGTTGTATCTGAAGGACATGTTGTACCTGAAGGACATGTTGTACCTGAAGGACATGTTGTATCTGTAGGACATGTTGTATCTGAAGGACATGTTGTACCTGAAGGACATGTTGTATCTGAAGGACATGTTGCACCTGAAGGACATGTTGTATCTGAAGGACATGTTGTACCTGAAGGACATGTTGTACCTGTAGGACATGTTGCATCTGAAGGACATGTTGTACCTGAAGGACATGTTGTACCTGTAGGACATGTTGCATCTGAAGGACATGTTGTACCTGAAGGACATGTTGTATCTGAAGGACATGTTGTACCTGAAGGACATGTTGCATCTGAAGGACATGTTGTACCTGAAGGACATGTTGTACCTGAAGGACATGTTGCATCTGAAGGACATGTTGCATCTGAAGGACATGTTGTACCTGAAGGACATGTTGTATCTGAAGGACATGTTGTACCTGAAGGACATGTTGCATCTGAAGGACATGTTGTATCTGAAGGACATGTTGTACCTGAAGGACATGTTGTATCTGAAGGACATGTTGTATCTGTAGGACATGTTGTATCTGAAGGACATGTTGTATCTGAAGGACATGTTGTATCTGTAGGACATGTTGTATCTGAAGGACATGTTGTACCTGAAGGACATGTTGTACCTGAAGGACATGTTGTACCTGAAGGACATGTTGTATCTGTAGGACATGTTGTATCTGAAGGACATGTTGTACCTGAAGGACATGTTGTATCTGTAGGACATGTTGTATCTGAAGGACATGTTGTACCTGAAGGACATGTTGTATCTGAAGGACATGTTGTACCTGAAGCAGGAAGTACGCGATGCTTTCGTTCCCGCAGCTCGCCGCCAGCATCAAGGGGCTCAACCCTTTGGCGGTGGTGGCGTTGACGCTCACGCCGGCCTCCAGCAGGAGGTTTGCGATGTTGTCATGGCCGATGTAAGACGCATACATCAGTGGGGTCCAGCCGCCCACGTTCTTGCCGTTCAGGTCCACCTCCCGTCTGAAAGGACACGAGGTGGTCGTGACGAGCAGCTCGGCAACAGGAGGCGACCAGAGCCCGGCGGGGAGCCCGTTGGCAGCAGAACCCCGGCTGGAGACACCGAGTGGGAACGCTTGGCTGGTTCTTATGGTGTCTATGTTAACGGTACCTGGTCTATGGAGGTGTTTATGTTAACGGTACCTGGTCTATGGAGGTGTTTATGTTAACGGTACCTGGTCTATGGAGGTGTTTATGTTAACGGTACCTGGTCTATGGAGGTGTCTATGTTAACGGTACCTGGTCTATGGAGGTGTTTATGTTAACGGTACCTGGTCTATGGAGGTGTTTATGTTAACGGTACCTGGTCTATGGAGGTGTTTATGTTAACGGTACCTGGTCTATGGAGGTATCTATGTTAACGGTACCTGGTCTATGGAGGTGTCTATGTTAACGGTACCTGGTCTATGGAGGTGTCTATGTTAACGGTACCTGGTCTATGGAGGTGTCTATGTTAACGGTACCTGGTCTATGGAGGTATCTATGTTAACGGTACCTGGTCTATGGAGGTGTTTATGTTAACGGTACCTGGTCTATGGAGGTGTTTATGTTAACGGTACCTGGTCTATGGAGGTGTCTATGTTAACGGTACCTGGTCTATGGAGGTGTTTATGTTAACGGTACCTGGTCTATGGAGGTGTCTATGTTAACGGTACCTGGTCTATGGAGGTGTCTATGTTAACGGTACCTGGTCTATGGAGGTATCTATGTTAACGGTACCTGGTCTATGGAGGTATCTATGTTAACGGTACCTGGTCTATGGAGGTATCTATGTTAACGGTACCTGGTCTATGGAGGTGTTTATGTTAACGGTACCTGGTCTATGGAGGTGTCTATGTTAACGGTACCTGGTCTATGGAGGTGTTTATGTTAACGGTACCTGGTCTATGGAGGTGTCTATGTTAACGGTACCTGGTCTATGGAGGTGTCTATGTTAACGGTACCTGGTCTATGGAGGTGTTTATGTTAACGGTACCTGGTCTATGGAGGTGTTTATGTTAACGGTACCTGGTCTATGGAGGTATCTATGTTAACGGTACCTGGTCTATGGAGGTGTTTATGTTAACGGTACCTGGTCTATGGAGGTGTCTATGTTAACGGTACCTGGTCTATGGAGGTGTCTATGTTAACGGTACCTGGTCTATGGAGGTATCTATGTTAACGGTACCTGGTCTATGGAGGTGTTTATGTTAACGGTACCTGGTCTATGGAGGTATCTATGTTAACGGTACCTGGTCTATGGAGGTGTTTATGTTAACGGTACCTGGTCTATGGAGGTATCTATGTTAACGGTACCTGGTCTATGGAGGTGTTTATGTTAACGGTACCTGGTCTATGGAGGTGTTTATGTTAACGGTACCTGGTCTATGGAGGTGTCTATGTTAACGGTACCTGGTCTATGGAGGTGTCTATGTTAACGGTACCTGGTCTATGGAGGTGTCTATGTTAACGGTACCTGGTCTATGGAGGTGTCTATGTTAACGGTACCTGGTCTATGGAGGTGTTATGTTAACGGTACCTGGTCTATGGAGGTGTCTATGTTAACGGTACCTGGTCTATGGAGGTGTTTATGTTAACGGTACCTGGTCTATGGAGGTGTCTATGTTAACGGTACCTGGTCTATGGAGGTATCTATGTTAACGGTACCTGGTCTATGGAGGTGTCTATGTTAACGGTACCTGGTCTATGGAGGTGTCTATGTTAACGGTACCTGGTCTATGGAGGTGTTTATGTTAACGGTACCTGGTCTATGGAGGTGTCTATGTTAACGGTACCTGGTCTATGGAGGTGTTTATGTTAACGGTACCTGGTCTATGGAGGTGTCTATGTTAACGGTACCTGGTCTATGGAGGTGTTTATGTTAACGGTACCTGGTCTATGGAGGTATCTATGTTAACGGTACCTGGTCTATGGAGGTGTCTATGTTAACGGTACCTGGTCTATGGAGGTATCTATGTTAACGGTACCTGGTCTATGGAGGTGTCTATGTTAACGGTACCTGGTCTATGGAGGTGTCTATGTTAACGGTACCTGGTCTATGGAGGTGTCTATGTTAACGGTACCTGGTCTATGGAGGTGTTTATGTTAACGGTACCTGGTCTATGGAGGTGTCTATGTTAACGGTACCTGGTCTATGGAGGTGTTTATGTTAACGGTACCTGGTCTATGGAGGTGTCTATGTTAACGGTACCTGGTCTATGGAGGTGTCTATGTTAACGGTACCTGGTCTATGGAGGTATCTATGTTAACGGTACCTGGTCTATGGAGGTGTTTATGTTAACGGTACCTGGTCTATGGAGGTGTTTATGTTAACGGTACCTGGTCTATGGAGGTGTCTATGTTAACGGTACCTGGTCTATGGAGGTGTCTATGTTAACGGTACCTGGTCTATGGAGGTGTCTATGTTAACGGTACCTGGTCTATGGAGGTGTTTATGTTAACGGTACCTGGTCTATGGAGGTGTTTATGTTAACGGTACCTGGTCTATGGAGGTGTCTATGTTAACGGTACCTGGTCTATGGAGGTGTTTATGTTAACGGTACCTGGTCTATGGAGGTGTCTATGTTAACGGTACCTGGTCTATGGAGGTATCTATGTTAACGGTACCTGGTCTATGGAGGTGTTTATGTTAACGGTACCTGGTCTATGGAGGTATCTATGTTAACGGTACCTGGTCTATGGAGGTGTTTATGTTAACGGTACCTGGTCTATGGAGGTGTCTATGTTAACGGTACCTGGTCTATGGAGGTGTCTATGTTAACGGTACCTGGTCTATGGAGGTGTTTATGTTAACGGTACCTGGTCTATGGAGGTGTCTATGTTAACGGTACCTGGTCTATGGAGGTGTTTATGTTAACGGTACCTGGTCTATGGAGGTATCTATGTTAACGGTACCTGGTCTATGGAGGTGTCTATGTTAACGGTACCTGGTCTATGGAGGTGTCTATGTTAACGGTACCTGGTCTATGGAGGTGTCTATGTTAATTTGAATGATGTACATCGTGTTAACTGTTTGTTAGCTGCTCCTCATGTATTACATTTAGTAGTGTATGATGATAATACATGGTACATATTTTCTTTTGGGGATAAAACCAGCATTGTCTGTGCCAGCCGTACCTGCCCCAACCACCTGTCCGTGTCTACAGAATAAAAGAGTCCCAAGTGAAGTGGACTCTGGTGTCTCATCGTCTCAACTAGTGACCACACACTCGTATAGTTCAGTCACAGCACCTGGGAATACGCAGTCCTGATTGGTGAATATTCTACAATCAGGTATCAATGCACATGGATCATCGGGCTGTGGGCGTCACAAACACACCTGGTGATCGTCATATTATTTGAACACTCACTTCTTGATGCACTCGGCCACCACGTCATACTGGCCGATGGAGCAGGCGGTGTGGAGGTCCAGAGGAACGTCCAGCTCCTCGAGTCGCAGCAGGGAGTCGCCCAGCCACAGCGAGAGGCTGGCGCCCAGCTGCTCCGACTCACTGGCGTCATCACTGAGCTCCGACATGCTCCACTCCTCACACACACACACACGCCTGAAAAGAGGCCGCACTGAGAATGAGCACCAAAGGTGTAATTTGTGATTCATATGCAAACAACCCCATATATGTTCATCGATGGCCTGAGGAGCGTCTCCTTCACTGGACATTGAAGGCACCATCTCATCCCCACATGTCAACTGATTCACCTCGTTTCTGGGCCGTGTCTGCGTTCCTCCCTCTGGCCCACAACACCGTGTCATCTGGACACATCTTCCCATACGCATTGTCATATTTACAAACATATCATTAATCATAACCAAAATATAAATGTTGTACTACTTTTTTTTTGACATGAACAGTTCCTCCACTTATAAAATAGATAAACCAATAGACACTAGTAGACACCTTCTCCTCCGACTCTCTCCTCATGCCATCATCTCTCGTCCCTCAGTCCCTCCTCGTGACCTCCAGTCCCTCCTCGTGACCTTCAGTCCCTCCTCGTGACCTCCAGTCCCTCCTCGTGACCTCCAGTCCCTCTCGTGACCTCCAGTCCCTCCTCGTGACCTCCAGTCCCTCCTCGTGACCTTCAGTCCCTCCTCGTGACCTCCAGTCCCTCCTCGTGACCTCCAGTCCCTCCTCGTTTATGTTTCCTCCTGTGATCCGAACTCATTCCACGAGTCTTCCGTCGTGTAGCCAGTGTCACCTTTAATGTCGTCCTCTTTAAACGCGGCATTATCTTCTCTACTTGGTGTTTATAACCGAGCTTAGAGCGTCTTTAGCTCAATGTTCGGCCCGGTGTGACCGAACTACCGCTCACCGAATAATATACAGGCGACAACGAATTCACGTGACAATTCTAAACGAACCCATGTGTTGTGAAAGAGGTGAACATCTGGAGGTAAAACTTACCAACGGTCCCGGTAGTTTGTTTTCTCAACGGCTGACACTTTGTAGTTTTGTGTGTAACGCTCAATTGTGCTCGTGTAGAAACACCCCCCGCCCTTTCCTGTTTAAACGGTGAAGATCCTGAGAAACTTTTTTTGAACAGGCCATGGAACTAAGACTGTAGATAGAGTAATGACTGGCTGGTTTAACAGTTAACTCTTTGAATTGAGCTTTGGGGAAATTATTAAGTTTATACGTGTCAAAGATCCTGAGTGTTGGAGTTTATGTCACTGGCTCCTAACTTGAAATCTGTCCGCAGATAAGAGATAAACAGTTTCATCTATATATATTTTCCAGGTTTACAATGTTTTAAATAATGGTTATGGCTAAAATACTGGACAATTTCTGCTGATGAGGAAAATTGTCATTAAAAAAATACAATGCATACCAAATAAAAAATCCTTTATTAAGATATTTAATACAAGCAGGAAGCCATTGAAGAGTTAAATGTGTGAATGTTATTCTCCATGACCTCCAATGCAGCCGACTGGCACAGGCCGACATTTTGTTTGGGGAAATGTGTCTAGGGGGTTCAAATCAGAGAAAATTGAAGTGAAACTCCTCCTTTGATGAGGTAAAGACGAAGGCTGGCGTCTCTTCCTGCGTCTGTATTTCCAGGTGTGTGCCCGGGGCAGCATGCAGGTGGGCAGCATCCAGGTGGGCAGCATGCAGGTGGGCAGCATCCAGGTGGGCAGCATCCAGGTGGGCAGCATCCAGGTGGGCAGCATGCAGGTGGGCAGCATGCAGGTGGGCAGCATCCAGGTGGGCAGCATCCAGGTGGGCAGCATGCAGGTGGGCAGCATCCAGGTGGGCAGCATCCAGGTGGGCAGCATCCAGGTGGGCAGCATCCAGGTGGGCAGCATGCAGGTGGGCAGCATCCAGGTGGGCAGCATCCAGGTGGGCAGCATCCAGGTGGGCAGCATGCAGGTGGGCAGCATCCAGGTGGGCAGCATGCAGGTGGGCAGCATGCAGGTGGGCAGCATCCAGGTGGGCAGCATCCAGGTGGGCAGCATGCAGGTGGGCAGCATCCAGGTGGGCAGCATCCAGGTGGGCAGCATCCAGGTGGGCAGCATGCAGGTGGGCAGCATCCAGGTGGGCAGCATCCAGGTGGGCAGCATGCAGGTGGGCAGCATCCAGGTGGGCAGCATCCAGGTCCTCCTCGGTGGATGGAGTCTGCTTCTTGGCCTCAGCTCTCCGGTGGAAAGATGACTTCTTTGGAGAATTTGAAACCACTTTGACCTTAGCTGATGCCATTTCTGTTGGGATTGGAGAAACCTTTCTATTAACAACACTTTGACCGAACTCTAAAGTTCTTTCACGGTTCATTCGTTGTTTTTACTGTTCAAGTCACTCCATTAATACAATCCACTCACCATTTTGAATTAGTTTGTACTGCTTGCTCTTCTCCTCATCCATTTTTTTCCTGTAATCTCCGGTCATGGCTCTCATCACCTGCCTCTTCTTGGCCAGTGGAGCTTTTGCGCTCCGTAGAGTCTTCAGGGAGCGAGAGGCTTCCTCCTCTGCAGGGAGAACATGTGGTGACAACGTGTCATTAACACCTCCCTAAGTCATACTGAAGAGTACACTCTGTTTATGTTCACAACAGGCTTCACATGTGCACCTCAGCACATAGATGGAGAGATAGAATAATATTCCCAAAATGTTTTGTGTGAACTGGTGAGTGATGTGGAAGGTAAACGTCATACTCTGTTTTGGTGTCGCCCTCTGGGACCCCATTCCCGATTCCAGCTGCTCGATGCACCAGTCCAGCTGTCGGTTCAGCTGCTCCTCTGCACTCTGAAACAGAGTCCCTTTAGACTCAACTGATCAACTTGGACCCGCTGGGATTACTTTAAAGAAAAGTATTTCACACCGACCAGCTCGGGGTCCTCGCCGCCTTGACTCCCCTCGGCTGAACTCGGCGTCTGCTGTGCCTCAGCGCTATCCGAGAGGTTTTTCTTTCCAGATTTCTTCTTCTTCTTCTTTGCTTTTGATTGCGGTGACGGCTCAGCTGGAGAGTTAATCTCCTGGTGTCGGGCAGGCGTTTCCTCTGGGACACAGAGTCGGCTGATCGGAGAGCAAATGTCTCGGGTCTCTGTCGTCTCCATGTCTTCAACTGGAGGAATGTCAAAGTGGAAAGTAAAAGCAGAGCCCTGTCCTGTGCTGGATGTCCAGGCTGCTCCCGGGTCGGTCCCAGCGACTGAAGGAGGAAACGTCTCCTCCTGGAGGGCTGGAGCGTCGTCAGCGAGGAAGTTAAACCTGAAGGTGTTGTCACTGAGCGTCTCCGCTCGGTCCTCGGAGACGGGACCAGAGCGGTTTGACTTTGGTTCAATAGCTGTTGAAAACACACACAAACACATGCATCACTTCCCTCTGGGGGCATCGACTTTGAATTGCGTTAATGACCTAAAATCGTATTTTAACTTGAATTCTAACAGACACGCGAATGTATGACAGAACCAACGTCGTTAAAAACACCGTAAGCTCACAACAGATAATGGTAACTTCAGTCAAATCAAATTAGAACCTATTTTCATTTCATTCCTAAAATCCGTCCTAGAATGGACCACACACGTGACGACAGCCAGACTCACATGCATGTGTGTATGTTGTGGGTTCTGTTGAGATGTTACCGATAAACAGCAGCCGCTCCTCTGTCATGCTCTCTGCTCCAGTGTTCCAGGTTCGACTGAACGAGTTAGTTCAACAGACGTGCTCAGCGGCGCAGACTCAATTTACAAGCCAACATTCTTGAAATACAATATATCTTTCTGTCCGGTGTTGTTGCGTTCAGCACAACGTGCCTCGGTGTCACTGGAGAATGAGTCCGACTGAGGATACTTCCCTGACGTGGAAGGTTCGTTCCGCTTGGTGGTTTTCTTGTGACACAGTTAGCAGAGTAAGTGGATTGACTAAAACCACATTTTAAATATTTTCAAATAAATGTGAAAATAAGGCTTAATTTCTAAATATTTAACCTTTCGAGTCTGAAAAAAAGAATGAAGGTACAAGAAAATATATGAAGTATACATAAGAATAATAGGAATAAGAATAATAAAAATAATAAGAATAATATATAATGAAAGTATAAAACAAAAAAGAGATCAAAGCAATATAAAGACAATACACCAGAGTAATTTACAATCATAGACATGCTGTAAACACTGTATGATGATACAGATGAATTGAGAGTCTAGCAGGATAACGTAGTCTTATAAATCTTCGAACAGACACAAAGGATCTGATTGTTGCCTGATGCTTGACCACTGCCAGGCTGTTGCCACACAGATGTTGATCTTAGACAGAAGCGGGGACACCAGCAATGTATGAAATTTGCAGAACGAACTGCCATTCACTGCGTTTCCCCAATCCATTATTGAAGTTGACTTATTTCTACACAGCCTTCATTTCCCTTGTTTTTCATATGGCATAATTGTTCCGTTTGAAGAAAGGTATTTGAGCTCGCAGCTCGGTGAGCACCATACTTTAAAAAGATTGATTAATCCTAAAGATGTAGAACAAAAAAACTTGTTCCAAAACTGTGTTGATTAAGAAGAAGCAGTTTCCGGTTGATCAATGAATATAAACTCGTGTAGATGCTGTGCGAGAAGGCGCTCTGCGCGCATTGTTCTGCTTAAATGCAGAGGCAGAGATCGTCCTTATTCCCTCCACGAATCACATTCCGCCCGGGATTTGAGTTCGGACCAATCACGTTGGTTTGGAGGCGGGCTTAGTGACGCTCGCTCGCACTATAAATACCGCCTCCTTCGCCTCCGCACACAGTAGAAGACTGACGTGCGAAGGGGAGACGCCGTGAAACCGAAAAGAAACCCCAAAGGTAACGTGAGACTTGTCAACTGCTTTGTTTTAGTTTTCTTCGGTGTTGATTGCCATCACCGTTGTGACGGAGGTTGTTTCCCGGTTGTCAGAAACGTTAAACTCCGGTCGCACGGCGGTTACCGCCAGTCTCCTGACAACAAAACAGCGCGCGCCATAGCCGGTCGGCTAACGGATACAGTCGGCTAGCTACACGCTAAAGACGAACTTTACGTGCAAATTCGACTTGTTAAGACACTCATGCTGTTACAATGCGCTTGGCTTGTGTCCCGGTGGCTCCGGCGCGGCTTCGTTTCTGAACGGCGCTGTTTTAGAGCCGGAGCCGCTGGCGCCAGTTAGCTGGCGCCATTTTGCATCGGTTGGCTCTTCGCTTTAAATCTGCTCGCGAACGAAGAAACGAGCTGGAGAGCTGCGGCTTCATGGAGGCTGCAGGCGGCTTCATGGAGGCTGCAGGCGGCTTCATGGAGGCTGCAGGCGGCTTCATGGAGGCTGCAGGCGGCTTCATGGAGGCTGCAGGCGGCTTCATGGAGGCTGCAGGCGGCTTCATGGAGGCTGCAGGCGGCGGCATGGAGGCTGCAGGCGGCTTCATGGAGGCTGCAGGCGGCTTCATGGAGGCTGCAGGCGGCTTCATGGAGGCTGCAGGCGGCTTCATGGAGGCTGCAGGCGGCATGGAGGCTGCAGGCGGCTTCATGGAGGCTGCAGGCGGCGGCATGGAGGCTGCAGGCGGCTTCATGAAGGCTGCAGGCGGCTTCATGGAGGCTGCAGGCGGCTTCATGGAGGCTGCAGCCGGCCGAGCACCGCAGAGCAGCGGCGTGTCTGCAGGAGTTAGACTAGATCTGCATGTGGAGCAGCGCCCCGGCTCATGAGTTGCCGCCAACATTGTGCCTGGCTGTAGTGAGGTTAATATGAGAAGTGGTCGGAGAAGCTTCAATGTGAAGTTATATTATATGCGTGAATGTGACGTTGGGTCATGTTGAGTGTCGAATATGAAGTTGCTGCAGTGGACAGAGCGATCGGTCGGCCCTGTCATTGTAATATCGAGGTCTTTACATGTTTATTATGTGAACTAATGGTCGGTCTGCCCTTTGTGTTCCTGCAGGTGAATCATGGCTCGTACCAAGCAGACCGCTCGCAAGTCCACCGGAGGAAAGGCTCCGAGGAAGCAGCTGGCCACCAAGGCGGCGAGGAAAAGCGCGCCATCCACCGGCGGCGTGAAGAAGCCCCACAGATACAGGTGAGGAGGTGTGACTCCAGTCTGCTCCATACCTGAGGAATGCACATGTAGTGGCTGTCATAGCATCACGCCCCTTGTTGCAGGCCTGGGACCGTCGCTCTGCGTGAGATCCGTCGTTATCAGAAGTCCACCGAGCTGCTCATCAGGAAGCTGCCGTTCCAGCGTCTCGTGAGGGAAATCGCTCAGGACTTCAAGACGGATCTGCGTTTCCAGAGCGCAGCGATCGGCGCTCTGCAGGTGAGATTCATTGTCATACCTGCAAACTCATGAGGGGTGAAAAAGGTGACAACGGGGTGCAGGTGATTTTTTTTTTTTGTGTCACCACACCACATCCACGTTGTTTGAAGCCTCAAAGCTTTTAGAACCACAACTAGTCATTTTATTGTTCTGACCACAAATCTAAATAATGATAATAAACAGTTTAAGAACAAAAGGTCCTCCACTCTGACTCAGCCCTATAATGATAGTAATAACAAATATACTGGATGGCGCGGCAGTGTCCAGTCGCCGTCGCGGCAGCTCCGCGGAGATTGTGCGCTCTTTTAGTTTTTGTGTTTATTTTTAATATTTTCTTTGCCACAAACACATCGGCACTAACAACATACGACCGCAGCACACTTTTGGACATAAACTTTTGCGCAAAACAAGGGTTTTTGTCCACTTTTTCCATCGATCCAGCGTGGCCGGCAGAGATCGTACGAGCGAACCACAACAACAGCAGTGGAGCCGCTACTACGGGAAGACGACGAAAACATCGAGGGAAACGGAGCGGAATTCGGAACAGACTGAGAGTTCAAGCCCACCGTCCACCTCTGCCCAGCATCCTTCTTGCTAACGTCCAGTCTCTGGAAAATAAGATGGATGATTTTAGGGCAAGGATCAGATTCCAACGGGACATGCGGGATTGTAACATCTTTTGTCTGACGGAAACTTGGCTGAACCCGCTGGTGCCGGATCGAGCCATATGTCCAACCGAGTCCTTCTCTGTTTTCCGTGCAGACAGAACGGAAGAGTCTGGTAAATCTAAGGGTGGAGGGGTCTGCTTCATGACGAACAACATGTGGTGCGATCCCAAGAACATTAAGACTCTTTCTCGTTCCTGCTCGCCGAACCTGGAACATCTGACGATCTCATGCCGTCCATTCTACCTTCCCCGGGAGTTCAGCTCGGTCATCACCACAGCCGTCTACATTCCACCACAAGCGGACACCGACGTAGCACTATCGGACCTACACGATGTGTTATGTCGGCATCAGAACAAGTATCCCGACGGGACTGTGGTGGTGGCTGGGGACTTTAACAAGGCAAACCTAAAAAAAGTCATGCCGAACTTTCACCAGCACATTACGTGTGCTACCATTAAAAAGAACGTTGGACCACTGCTATACGCCATTCAAGAGAGGCTATAAGGCTGTCTCTCTCGCTCCGTTAGGGAAATCAGACCATGCCGCCATTTTTCTGCTTCCGGAGTATAAACAAAGGATCGCGGGAAGCGGTAGTGACGAGGAACGTAATGCGGTGGTCTGACCAATCAGAGGCTGAGCTACAGGACGCTCTGAGTATTGTCGACTGGGACATGATCCAATCCAGTTCCAGTGGCGTCAGCGAGTTTTGGAAGTAGCAATGAGCCTCATAGCAACGCTTAACGGACACCATCGCCCCACGGTAAAAGTTAGGGTCTTTCCTAATCAAACGCCGTGGGTGGAAAGACCCACCCGAGAAGCTGTGAACGCCCGCATTGATGCTTATATCTCCGGTCTTGTATCCGCAACATGGACGAGTACAAGGCAGCGGTCTATGGACTGAGGAGGCGGTGAAGAACGCCAAAAGGAGGTACCGAGACAGAGTGGAATCACAGATGGAGCAGCGCGACACCAGGCGCCTATGGCAGGGGCTACGGACTATCACAAACTACCGGAGCAGACCCGCGCAATGGTGAGTGCCGACGCATCCCTAGCGGACGACCTGAACTCATTTTATGCACGGTTTGAGGCTAGCAACAACAGCGCTAGCTCGCCGGCTAACAACAACACCGTTAGCGTAGCCGAGGTGAGTTCTACCGCTGGGGATGAACACACACTCTGTGACCGAGCACAGTGTGAGGAGGGCTCTGTTGAGGGTGAACACCAGGAAAGCTGCAGGTCCAGATGGCATATCTGGGCGAGTACTGAAGACCTGTGCTAACCAGCTAGCTCCAGTGTTCACCACAATATTCAACCTCTCCCTGGCTGAGTCCGTGGTCCCCGCCTGCTTCAAGAGATCCACTATTGTCCCTGTGCCCAAGAATGCTTCTCCAGCATGTATGAATGACTACCGACCGTGGCCCTCACCTCGGTGGTCATGAAATGCTGAGAGGCTGATAAAGGACTACATCTGCGCCTTCCTCCCTTCCTCCATGGACCCGCTGCAGTTTGCTTATCGCCCAAACAGATCCACGGATGATGCTGTCTCCCAGGTACTGCACACCACACTCTCTCATCTGGACAGCCAGAGGGGGCTATGTGAGACTACTGTTCATTGATTATAGTTCAGCTTTCAACACCATAGTCCCTCCAGACTGGCCGGCAAGCTGATTGAGCTGGGACTGAACACCCCTGTGTGCTTGGATCCTGGACTTCCTGACCGCCAGGCCACAGGTGGTCAGGGTGGGCAGACACACCTCCAAATCCCTCACCCTGAACACAGGATCCCCCCAGGGTTGCGTCCTCAGCCCCTACTGTACTCCCTGTACACACATGACTGTGTGGCCAGGTTCAGCTCCAACACCATCATCAAGTTTGCGGATGACACAGTGGTGGTGGGCCTGATCTCCGACAACGACGAGAAGGCCTACCTGGAGGAAGTTGCTGATCTGTCACTCTGGTGCCGGGACAACAGCCTCATCATGAATGTCACCAAAACTAAGGAGCTGATTGTGGACTTTAGGAAGGTACAACAACAGAGGACGTACTCACCACTGGGGATTAACGGGACTACTGTGGAGAGGGTGAGCGGTATAAATACCTGGGAGTCCACATCACCGAGGATCTGACATGGTCAACAAACACAGACACTCTGGTGAGAAAGGCAAGGCAGCGCCTACCACCTCAGGCAGCTGAGGAAATTTAAAGTTTCCCAGAGGATCCTTCAGTCCTTCTACTCTGGAGCTGTAGAGAGCGTCCTGACAGGAAGCATCACAGCCTGGTTTGGCAACTGCTCCGCTCAGGACAGGAAGGCTCTGCAGAGAGTAGTGCGTTCGGCTGAGCGCACTATTGGAACTACACTCCCCACCCTGCAGGACTTGTACACCAGGAGGTGCAGAACCAGAGCCGGCAGGATCATGAAGGATCCTCACCACCCCAACAACAGACTGTTTCAGCTGCTGCGGTCAGGCAGGCGCCTCCGTAGTCACGCTGCAAGAACAGAGAGACTGAGACGGAGTTTCTTTCCTCAGGCCATCAGGATTGTGAACTCCGACCTCACCAGGACCCCCACATAGACCCACACAACTGCCCCTCTTAGGCACACACACACACACACACACACACACTTACTGTAAATATTGTGTTGTTTTTTATTTGTAAATAGTGTGTACTTGTTGCCCTTGCACATTCCTGCTGAGCATTGCCACTTTCATTTCACTGCACACCCTGTGTGTGTATGTGACAAATAAAACATCTTGAATCTTGAAATATACATTGTCATTATATATAATATGGTTAAAGTCATTCATGAACCAACTTCCTTTTTGTTGCCTGAACAGTCCTCATGGACTTTTCCCTGAATCTGTTCTGTCTCTACCTGTTTGTCACGATACTCATATTATAACTTCTATACATATTACATACCTGCCATAAATATCATGATACCCGATACCAGAATTCAATACACCATACAAACTATATGGTACCATAATTACGAGACTGGTATATTTATCTATAATAGTAATAAATAAAACATCTGTATGGTTCACTTTTTACCAACTTTTTCAACACTTAACAAATGACAGTAATATTAGTATCAATACAGCCAGATATGAATGAAACTACATGGTTCCATCATAGCATTGATGATCCACTATGAGGCCGTTAGTCTCTGACCAGATGATCCACAGTTCATCAGGATGAGCAGCTGGAGAGTTACAGAACTTTACAGACTGACACATTTCACTTCTGGCATCTTTTTATTCTTTAAGCCGAAGTCGGTCTCTAAGCTCCGCCTCTTCTCTCGCTGTGAGCTGCGCAGCGCAGTGTGCGCAGACAGCTCGACACGGAGCAGCGCGTGCGCTCTGATCGCTCTCTTAATGAAGTATTGATACTAAAAATATGCTAAATCACATGGTGTTTAACGTACGGGTACTTTGTTAGCATCGCTACACCGTGCAGCGTGACAGCAGCAGATGTAGCGGGCTAACATTCAAGCTAACCTGAACCCCCAAACGCTGTGGACATCTGAACGCTGATTGGCCGAGACGCGACACGCCCATCAAAGATGTTTTATTGCGAAGAGCAACACTTCACACTTTTCTCCGCGTCTCACTGCAATCTCAACGGCAGCGGGCCAGGTGACCCCCCCCCAAAAAACAAAAACTCTTCGGATCTCCACGATTCACGTGGACGACCTATTTTGAGTTCAAAACGGTGAATTTCACCGAAAGGTGACAAGTTTGCAGGTATGATTGTATTGACACAACTTTGAAGGGGTTCACGCACTGGTTATAATCCTGCTTGTCTTCTCGTTGTAGGAAGCCAGTGAGGCGTACCTGGTTGGACTGTTTGAGGACACTAACCTGTGCGCTATTCACGCAAAGAGAGTTACGATCATGCCCAAGGACATCCAGCTGGCCAGGCGGATTCGAGGAGAGCGCGCATAAATGATTACTTTGATTTTATCTTTTTAGTAGGGGGTGGGTGGGTCTGACTGGGGTTTTGTTTTTGTAAATCTTGGAATTATTACCAGCATGCGTATCACCTGATTTGCCACATGTAGTTTCCGTCATGTTTTTCTGATTGTACTTTCTTTTACTCTTTACTTTCTCCTGTCCTATTTACGGTAGTGTAGCGCTTCATATCTGAAAAACAAAATACTCCACTGCCTTTCTCAGGTTTGCAAATATATTTTAGAATCTGGACCATTTGATCCTGTGTGCATGTCATGGGATTTCTTGTGCTGTAAATAAACTTTCCGCTACCTCAAATTAGTGACTGCATTATCTGAACATACATTTTGGATAAATGATTCATATGTAGCTTCATTTTTACTGGTTCACTTCAATAAAGGTACAGCTTGTAAACATGTGGTCAAGTCCTGATAGTGATTCCCAGTGTGCTTGTATCCTGTTGCATGGAATACAGTAAGATTCAGTTTCATTAAATGACATTTAATCCATGTTCCATCAAAATTGAAGCATTAACAAATGCTCCTAGCACTGGGCAGCGTTAGAGCAATGACATGTTACAGACAACATTAAATAGCTGATATGTACAGGCCCCACATTTGAACTTTATTTAGTTTGGGCTTCATCCTCTGGAAGCGAGTCGGGTTGATCTTCCGTCTCTGGAAGCAGGCCGGGTAGATGCTCATGCAGCTGCTTCCCCAGCAGCACATCGATGTCCGTCTCTTCCCTCAGGGCACACCACAGCATGACTCCTATGAAAAACAGGCTGACCGGGAGGACTTTCCACCAGGGCCGCTGAAACTGGCTTCCCAAGGAGCGTTCCACTCTCCAGGTCCGGTGGCTGGCTTTACTGGTGGAGAACTTGATGGGCTCGTCGCTCACTTTGTCTTTGGCCTTGTCCTGTGCGCTCAGAGCCAGAGACCGCCCACTGTTCACTCTGCTGAAAACACAAGACCATCAGGACCAGCACCAGACAAAACACAAGACCATCAGGACCAGCACCAGACAAAACACAAGACCATCAGGACCAGCACCAGACAAAACACAAGACCATCAGGACCAGCACCAGACAAAACACAAGACCATCAGGACCAGCACCAGACAAAACACAAGACCATCAGGACCAGCACCAGACAAAACACAAGACCATCAGGACCAGCACCAGACAAAACACAAGACCATCAGGACCAGCACCATGCTGCTCTGAGCAGTAATGTGCACAATGCAATATAACCGTCTGCATCCCCAGCACGTTTCAAATGGCACACGTCACGGTCTTGAACATGATGACATGCACATCCATCTACAGACACACACATCCATCTACAGACACATCCATCTACAGACACACACATCCATCTACAGACACACACATCCATCTACAGACACACACATCCATCTACAGACACAGGTAACTGCCTCGGTCTGTCAGGCTCAACACGGCTGCTGGTGATCAGCTGCGTTGCGTTCAGTGTCTCCAGGAACAATTGTATTTGGCAAAAATGACCGTATGAGTTCAGATGTTGATAACAAATATTGACAGACAGTTGAGGGTAAACCAAACGTATGATGGGTGACACTATTTAAATGAGTGTCAGCGGAGCAACGAAGCTCCATGTCCGCCCAGAGAAGACCCGCGTGGAGACGAGGGGGCCGCAGCTCGTGCTGGTGCCGTTAAACAGCTTGAAGAGCATCCAGAGTTAAACCGGTTCAACAGAACCAGAGTCACCGGGTCAAACCGGTTCAACAGAACCAGAGTCACCGGGTCTATGGTTCACTTCTCACCCGACGGGCCGCGCGGCCGGAGGGACAAACATCCGTCGACGGAGCGACGCCAGCATCCCCGCGGAGAGAAGTCGTCGTGCAGCGGGAGACATGTGGACTCGTGGTCATCTTGGGACGCTCAGGGAAGCAAACGGAACATCTTACAGGACGCACCGCGTTGAGGTCACGCTCTGGTGCAACCTTGAAGTCCTTCCGGCGACGCCGTTGAACGCTTTTCAGGAACGTTCCACTACAATGTATGGCGATATCTAAAATCACTCCACGTTATGTATCTGTTTCATCTAAAGCATTGTTATTACTACTGCATTATACTATTAATGTTAACATATGAGGAGCAAACGTTTTATTTGCCAGATTAGACTATATCTGATGTTTCGCAAATTACAAAATCATATCGTTTGATATTATTTTAGTCCATTTAGTATCTGTTCTCGAGCTTATTTTGTGTATTTACCATATTAGATGATCTTAGGCATTAGAGTCGGCCCAGATTTAATTTATCTTGGAAGTGAATTATTGTTTAATGCCGTTTAATGAGTCAATAATTAACCTTTAAACTGAATATCATATAATGTGTTGGCTTGAGAGGCACATTAGACCCTTAATTAATGTAATTTAGTGTAATTTGAGTCCTAAATATCAGCCGCGTTATGTTTTCACACTGTAATAATACTTTGCATTCATGTCCAGTGTTTGTGTTTTAATGCTACAGTATTATTGCATTTTTCTGCAGAAATATATTTCCGAACCATTCCCACTGCCATCATGTTTGCGAAATGTTTTGTATCGTAAAATATGCAGAAGGGGCGAGATCCCCCTAGCGACGCTGGCACTCAGTGGCACTTGCCAGTAGTTGCCAGCAGATGCCACTACTAGTCAAAAAGTGCCACAGCTAGTCAAAAAGTGCCACAGCTAGTCAAAAAGTGCCACAGCTAGTCAAAAAGTGCCACTACTAGTCAAAAAGTGCCACAGCTAGTCAAAAAGTGCCACTACTAGTCAAAAAGTGCACTCGCCCTCTCTCAAAATATGCGATAATATAAAATGCCACAGACGTGGGACACTGACGCGGTCACATGCGTCACATCCGCCGACCAATCACAAAACAAAGAGCAATATCTGACCAATCACGATTCACCTATGCGACTTCTCTTCCTGGTTGAGTTCACACGCTTGATCTGTGCCGTTCGGGCTGCTCCGCGCTTTCTTTCGCAGTTCAAGTGAGTGAAACTGTTAACTAGCGATGTTATTCAATAACTGTTCGGCCATGACTCGGTTTAAACGGGCGTCGCGTTGTTATGTAGCGGCCGGAGAAAAGTTACGGTTTGTGGCTGTGACTGTTTACACGTGTTGAGTATTCATATTTAGTTGAAGTTTGTCTGTTTTAGTGTCGTGTTATGTTTATCTCCGTACATTAAGTATGCATCAGCTCTCGGTTACTAAGAAGTATTATCTGTCTATGTATTACAACAGCATGTATGCGCGTGCTGGTTAAATACATGCTCATGGTTTTGTTTGCAGGAAAAAATAAAATCATGGCCAAAGACATCTCTTTGACAAACCCAGGGAAAAGGAAGAAATCGAGTTCAAATGTCCCTCTTCATGAGGAAGAAATGCGGGAGACTAAAGTAAAAAAGAAGAAGAAAAAGATGGAAGTAGAGGTGAGTAGCACAGTCCATCGTTCCTGTTTTAGATGAGACACAATCAAACTACTTAAACTAATAAACAATGGTTGTTTATCCAGGAGGCTCCAGTGGTTCCTCAGGCGACCGTCACAACCAGGAATGGAAAACAGAAGAAAATGAAGAAGACAAAGCAAACTGAGGTACGTGTGTCTCTTCATACAGAAACATCAACCATTCAAATTTAGTAAGTGAGAGTTGATCAAGTATTCTTACAGTTGAGTTCATGATACAAAAATATTTACATGGCCCAAAGAAATGTTACATTCCAAGTGGCATCAGAAATGTATTTAAAAAGTAGAACTTTGTATTGATTCAAGTCAAAGAAACCTCTCATAATAAATGGTGTTCTTAAATAACTAATTCAACACGAGCGTTTCCACGCAGCGGGAGTCCGTGCTTCACGTGGTCCATTCTTTTTAAACTGATCGTCATCTGTCATCCGCCTGACCGACATCATGCAGCTGGTATTTATTTGAGGGGACTAGAAACGTTTCTGGAAGGATGGTGGAGCTTGGATGCGTGGGCTGGCTTGGCCTGGACGCACGGGCTTGCAGTCGGTATGCACATCGGTTTTCCTGAGGCGGACCTTTGGAGAGTGGACCATCGGCCCCTCAGCTTTTCCTGAAAAGTTTCCCCAAGGAAGCTGTAGATGAGCGGGTTTAGGCAGCTGTTAGAAAACGCCGCCAGCCGGACAGCGTGACCGGTCAGGGGGTAGTTGTGCCATAGTGTGCCCCGGTCTGTGTCGCCTTTCAGGAGGTGATAACTCACAAACACGTTCTCTGGGAGCCAGCAGAGGAAGAACACGAGCACGGCCGCCGAGATCATCCGCAGGGCTTTCTGCCCGCGAGGCGGCTGCCGCCGGCCGGCTCGGCCCCGCTGACTCTGCCGGAGCACCTGCGCTATTCTCCAGTAGCACAGACCCAGAATGCAGAAGGGCAGGACGAAGCTCAGCACCACCTCCAGCCACTGAATCTGGGTGACGTTGGCGAAGCAGAAGTGCAGTTCTCCAATGTGCTGCTTCTGAGCGATGGCGAAAGGAAGCACGGTGAGCAAAGACGAGGACACCCAGATGAGGCAGCAGCTGAGGCGAGCGCGCGGCACGCTGCGCCGCATGAAGCCGGTGAGGGCCACGAAGCGGTCGAAGCTCATCCAGGTCAAGAAGAACACGCTGCTGTACATGTTGACCTGCTGGAAGAGGTTCATGAAGGTGCACAGCCCCGGCTTGTCGTAGTAGCCTCGCCTCAGGTTGAACACCTCGATCAGAGAGTCGGCCACGAGGGCGAGGTCGGCCGCGGCCAGGTTCACGAAGTAGAGGTCTGGGGCGGTCATGCAGCCACGGTGGTTCAGGTTGACCACTAGGATGAGGAGGTTCCCGAGAAGGCCGACGGGGAATAGGAATATAATGTAGAGGCTGGAGAGGAGGAGGCTGACGATGTAGAGCTGACCGCTCTCTGAAGCCGCCTCCAGGACATCGGAGACGGCCGCCTTCGTGTCGTTGATCTGCGCCGCGGTGGCGGTCTGGTCCTTGCACATGGCCGTGTCCATGTCGCTCTGGGTCGGTGTTAGTCGCGGCCCTCTTCCAAGGCGCGCTCCGCAGCCCAGACTGTGGCGTTGTCGTCCTGCATGTGTCGTGATGACCACTCTTTGAACTAGACGGAGTGGTGTTGTGAGTCGAGCACGCTTCCAGATTAGACACGAAGCAGCTTATCATTAAATTCACTCGATATACTTTACCTGACTTTTTTTCTTCATTTTGGGCAATTTGGGATTCATTAATGTAATGTTTTTATGCAAGTAATTCTTACTGCCCTTACATGATGTCATATCTTTCCAATCAAAGTCATTAAACAAGAGAAGTTACAGAACTCTATAGTTTATCATTGTGTTACAGCCTGTTAAAATACATTATTATTTTGATAGAAAATCAGATGGCGGTGGTGCTGCATGGTCGACGAGGGTTTTAACTCAACCATAATCTGCAGAGTCGCTGGTTCCAGTCTGAGCTGCACGACGGTCCCTCTGATCAGACGTGTTCCTCTATGATCACGTTTATGACACAGATCTGAAGGGCCTCAAAGGCATAACACAATCTTAATAGTTGTGGTGCTACAGTGGCTTCAGAACAACTTTTAAACACTTTAAAGGTACTTTTAACGGATACTTTAGATTTTAAATTCTAAGATGATAAAAGTTAGATATCTTAGGTGCATTTTGTGATTCACTTACCTGAGTTTCCTGGCACTGCATTGCGTCGTACTCGGCCTCCCTGTCCTTACGCCGGTGACTTTGAAAGCAGGTGTCACATGAAACCAGAGAAGTGTTGTGGAGCCTCCCACCACACACAGCGAGGGGAAACGCACAATGCAGGTCACACACACACACACACCAGCAGACTTGTGGACGTCAGTGGGATGGAACGAGGCTCATCGTTAGCATGCATCTTTTCAGCCACACATCCCAAAAGGATTTCATCATAGCGTCTCTTCAATGTATTAGCAATACTTTACGTAGTCATGTATTTTTATATCGCTTAATTTTATGACATAATTAATGATGTGAAGAAGCACACACACACGGACAACTTGTCAACACTGGAGTGTGAACTCGACTATGATTGTAGAAAGTTAAAATATATAAATATGGGAGCCAGGGGAGAACGGACTAAGTTTATTTACACAAAACAAGATGGACAGTCTCACTTCATCATTTCTTTTCTCCATTAAAACAAACTTGTGTTTTGCAGCACATTTGCTTTTTGTTGTTCTGCACAAAACGTCAGACTTCAAATGATTTCCCGTCTTAAAGCTGGAACGCGTCGGATGTTTCGATCTTTGACTCTTAGTGTTACTGCGATCTTACATCGTGTTAAAGTCTGGCATGACATGTGACTCCAACATCTTATGTAACCCAGTTGGCAGTTTGGATTTTCCTAATGGTGCCTGGCTTCATACCGCCATGTGTTGGCATGGAGGCGGTCTGTGATCCATGTCGGCCAGTTATTCCCAGTACTGATGCCCGTCGCTTCAAAGAAGTTGTAGTGGTCAGAGTCTCGTTGCTCTGCCTTCTCTTGGTGCTTTTAACAGCTTAAGGAATAATTACGTGAACAATATTGACACTGTTGGCCTGCACCACTGACTGACTTATTTTATTTTCCTTGACTAAATGTTTCCAATGTGTCATTCTGGGATGTTCTTAGTTTTTTCCAGGCATTTTGTCTAAATGGGCTTTTGTGCAAATGGTGTTTATGCAAAGGAGCCTGAAGAGCTCCAGGAGCAGCTTGACGAGGAATAACGTTCCACAGACTACCAACAGTAAGTTCTTGTTTAATGACATCAATCATAGTTAATGTAGACAAACTATACAAAAATTCTTATTGCAAAATGACTAAGAACTGTAAGATGTACAACAATTTGTGAAAAGTATTTTTTTTAACTACTATAAAAAGGAGAAGAATTTTTTGTTGTTGATTGTCACTGAAATGAAAAAGAAGCATTAAAAACATGAGGAATATGTCTGAAACATCTGGTTTGAGAAGTGTTCATTGCATCAGGAGAGTTGTGCCCTCGTATGCGAGCGTCCTGATCCTCTACGCCTCCATGTCCTGCAGAGTGTCTGTGACCTCGACGTGCGGCGCGATGATGTTTCTGTGTGGCTGCGTGCGCCCCGGGCTCCGGCAGCAGTCCCTCAGCTGCCGGATCGCCCCGTGGAGACTCACGCGACACGGCCTGTGCACGAGCAGCACGAGCAGGAGGCTGGCGGCGCTCCCCGAGAACAGCACCGACTCGGCCACGCTCAGGAACGCTTGTTCCCGCGGCGACGGGGTCTGGAGGTCCGCTCGCTGCTGCTGCAGCAGGGCTCCTCTCACCAGCGCCACGCTGTAGAAGAGCTGGCAGAAGAACGTGACCAGAGCGACCGCCAGGAACACCGGACCCTCCTCGGAGCCGGAGAGGAACCGGCCCTTTGATTTCCACTGCCGGACGCAGCCACCGACCAGGAGACCCAGTTGGAGGACGTAGGGAATCAGAAAGGCCAGGCACAGCCGAGCCGCTGCGTACGGCACGCCGGCACGGACGGGATCCATGACACACTTGCGTTCTTCCTGCAGATTATCTCTGGGTCCACGAAGCCCAGACAGCAGTAGAGAAATCAGGATGGAAGTCAGGATCACCAGAGCCGCACAGACCCGAGGCCTCCTCAGCAGGGGGTGGGATGGCGGGTCGAGGGTCAGGACGTACGCCATGAGCACCAGGACCAACAGACTGCACAGAGAGGCGGCGTTGACGCTGAAGGAGAGCGCAGCACAGCCCAGACCTGTGGCGCGCAGGTACTTGGGTCTGTAGGCCGCCGCATGGAGGGAGAGCAGCAGCAGCAGCAGCTGCAGGGCGCCGAAGGCCCAGAGCAGGCAGTCGAGCCGAGCCAGCCGCCGCCGGGCCCTGTAGGTCTGGAGGAAGCTGTAGAGCAGGAAGCAGCCGGCCAGCAAGCCCAAGCCTGCCAAGAAGCTGTAGACGGAGTTGGCCCTGGAGGTGATGGTGTTGGCTTCGATGCTCTCGGAGACGGGGAACACGCTGTGATTGGACTGGAAGAGAGAAAACAGCCACCGATGACATCCTGTTCTCTGAGCATGGAACCACATATCCTCCCTCAACTTACGTGAAGTCATTACTATCGCTCACACACATGGTGCTGATTAGATGTAGTTTTCTTTCTAAATCTCTGCGACCACGCGCCCCTGTGGATCGTCTCTCTGCCTGCTCTGTGAAAACACACGTTTCCACTTACCATATTTGCTTTCTTCACCCACTCGTCTCCCGTTTCGTATCCACCAAAAAAGTCCGATTGACTCCGAACTCTGCATATGATGCTCGTTGCGTGGACACGGACGCTCACTGCGAAGGAGTTTTTATATTTCCGTGGGCAATCCTCCGCCAGCATACTTTCAGAATGACTTCGTGGCCATGTGATCTTTTTCTCCCCTCCCTCTTTTCCTTCATCACTGCAGACTGAGGTCCGTTAAATCGGAGCATACTGTGTCCCTTGTTCAACTTCGCCTGAGAGTTAAACGCCGTCTTTAAGTTGCGCTGTGGTTACTGAAGCAAAATGGCTCCATTTTGAGACTTTATTTCTCTTTTTCTAGTTAGTTTAAATAAGCAAAATGATCTGCAGACAGATGGGGATTAAATACTTAGAAAAACTGAAATCCAAATTTAGTTTTGTTACAAATTTCCCTCCAACGGTGGTTGTGGTGGTTTTAGTGCTTCAAGAGCAGACCTGCAGACACAGGAAGCTCTGCTCCGGAGCTCAGCGCTACAGGAAGTGACCAAAGAGCCTCGGCTTCACTTCACACTGTTGCACCAAGAAAGGTCACGGCACGATCACGGCATTCACTCAGAAAACCATACATTTGTGAACCAATGGAAATGTCTGATCGGTACACAAAAGGGAAGTTATTGTTCTAACATTTTCCTTCTCATTCCATAACGCAGAAGATGATCTGCTAGGGAAGGTCTGTTCATTGTCTAACTCCCGTGAGCCTTTGTGTTTCTTTGCTTTGACAGGCACCGGAGCTGGAGGGAGAGGAGGACTTGAGCCCCGAGGAGAAACGAGTTCTGGAGAGGAAGATGAAGAAGGTCCTTAACAAGGAAGCGAAGAAGCAGCTTAAAACTGAGGGAGAAACCGTCGAGAAATCTGAAGCATCTGCACCCATTGCACCTCAGCAGGCCTTGGACTACCTCAAATGGTGAGACTGGAGAGGTGCATCCACCTGCTGGCCTCCTGTCGATGATGTCATCACTTCCTAAGCACCCAAGTGCTGTCCACCAGTCACTTAACCAGGTAGCATGAGTTTAAAAACATGCACAAATTCACATTTACTTTTCAGTCATAAGAATCCAGAATTCCACAAATGGTTCACAAAATGTTTCAAACTGGACTGAATGAACTTAATTATATTTGTTATGGTAAATACCGCAGAGTTTACGCCTAAACTTCAGTATACCGGTCATAAAGAGAACAACCGTGTTGCAACGTATTTTTATTTAGTCAGAAATATGACACCACCTCGTCTGGAGTCCAAACCTTTGTTGCAAACTTGGGACATTGACTGAAAGATGGTTGTTGACACACGTTGCATTGTGGGAAGTGTGTTGTCCAGTGGTTTTGAGATCGACTCACGCTCTCGGCCTCGAATGCTTCCACTCTTCTTTTCAAATCTGTTTCTTGAGTTAAAGTCCAACTGTAGATCTCTGGAGTCCGTCTTCGCGGTCCGGCTCCTGAAGCTCGTCTGTGTTCTAAACATACAGAATGTGCTATAAAGCAACAAAGTATATTAAAAACAACTATCAAATCAATGTGACTCAACTCGTGTTTTTGTCTTTGCAGCTGGTCTAAAAAACGCACAGAGTGGAAGTTCCAGAAGACCCGGCAGACGTGGCTCCTGCAGCACATGTTTGACTCTGCTCAGGTAAACGGAACCAGGTGGTGGTTGTGGTTTTACTCTGCGGAGGTTTAGAGGGAAGTATTTAACTCAGAGCGATGTCTTCCTGTTCTAATCTTTTATAACGACATGTTTTTAAAGAATGCCATTGTGGTCTTTATTTGCATTATATGAATATAGCCTGATTGGCACTTTTGGAGAACAAAGTTTAATCTCTGAAAAATTTATTTCAGTAAAATCATTTTTTTTCAACATAAAAAATACATTTTAAAGGTACCCTTGTGCTACCTTATTCTAGAATTGTTTACTTATGCACTTTAATATGTAAAGTAGACTTGGAGACGGACGTCAGGATTCAAGCCACGCGATGAAATAAAATCCTCTCAGATTCCAGATAAGAATTTCTCCGTCCTGCTCGAGTACATGGAAGGGCTTCAAGGGGGCGCCAAAGACGTCTCAGTCCAGAAGGCCTTAGCCCTGGTGGAAGAGTCCGGAAAAGCACCTGAAGACGGAGATCTGCAGCAGAGGGCGCACCGAGCAAGAGAAGTCATCCAGCTGCTCTCCTGAACCATCTCAAGAAGACGAGTCCACTGGAGACAGACTGACCGAGGACCCGGGCCCCAGCTGAGACTGAACATGTTGTATATGTGGCGTTTTAACTCTTTAGGGAATAGATGCTTTCTCATCAAATAGTCTGTCTAGGTTACTTTCTGTTCTCTATTCCGTGCATCCATTGTTGCCTGTAGTCGTCAGAATAATTTGAATGTTAAAAGTATTTATTTTTTATTCCAAGTTACACAGCTACTTTTTCAACCTCCAAATGTAATTAATTCCAGTTTCAGCTCTGATGAGCAGCGAGGCCACAGGAAGCTGAGACTGTTGGAGGAAGACGCTTCAGGAATGTGTGTCGACATGTCTGTGCATGTCGACGCCCAGAATATGTAAAGTGGCTGATCAGAATAACTTCATCCACTCCAGGCATCAGCAGGATGGTGTATCCTTCCTACAGAGTCTTCACAACAGTTTGTAGGGACTCTATTTTCTCTTGAAGTTTGTAAACCTAATGAAGCATAAATACATTCAACTATTCCCTCTCAACTTATAACAAAAGTATTTCTCAATATCTTGCATGTTGACAGTTTGATTAAAAAGAAAATTAATCTACGAAAGTCTCCCGTTTGTAATTCAGGAGTTCCATTGTTCTCAGTGTCACTTGTTTAAATTGACCTGTAATGATGTTGGTATTCGATAGTGTTCAACATCTTAACATCCACTTTCAAATGGAGTCGACTTGCTTTGGGAGATGTCACTGCAGCCCGATCAGACTGGTGTCTCCCCGCAGGCGATCATTAACGGTCGAAACCGTTGTTCCTTTCGGTTCATCTGCAACAAGGACATTGCACCATCTCATTGATTACTCTAAAACAGAAGTGAACAGTCTGGATGAGTTCACTCACTTTGCTCTGAATCAAAGGGAATCTTGTGCTGCGTGAGGAGAGCGTGCAGTCGCTCAATCTCTTCTCTCTGTTTTAGGAAATCCTGAAAAACATCGAACGGTTTCTGTCACACATTACGCAGCATTGTGAGATCAGACATGATTCTGTGGGCTATTATTTGGGAAAGTACATAAATGTACACACCTCTGTACATTTCTGTAACGAGTTGTGTGTTTCTGCATCAGCTGCCACTTCTGGCTGCGTTTTCACTTTATGGCTCTTCAGGAGACCAGCGTCCTCAAAAACATCCTTCAGGAGCTTGTTGTATCCCTGGAGCAAACATGTGTGTCAGTGGCAAGACCGTGAGAGAATTAAGAAAACTGGAATAAAAATGAGCTGCGCTCTGAAAATCCTCTGAAAACTGGTCTTACCTGCTCAGTAATGAGACCCTCATAGCGAGCCTGCTCAGCTTCATCCCATTCATGTTGCAGCTTCTCATTCAATGTTGGGTAAACTTACAAAAATAAAAACGCAAACCAATAATGATAAATCCATAATAACACTGACTCATTCAAATGACTTGTGCTGTAAGAGGGTTATTTGGTCTTACCTAGAAGTGAATGTGGATGGCAGACCAGTGGCGTCTCAAAGCTCAGCGAGTACACACAGGTGCTGGGCTCGGAGACCTGGGCCAGCTTGCTGCTCGCACTGCAGACGAAGATCACCTGCAGACACACAAACAGAAACCACTTGCACTCATGTTCTTGAGTTCATCTTATTGATTTAATTGTGACAATGCTTTTGAGGAAATTAATTGATTTTACAGTTGTCTGCGTTCTATGCTCTGGGGTGATTTTTCAAAACTTTGTGTTTCAGATTAAATGTTGGGGACTTGTAGGTAAATATTAACCAATATAAGCGTTACTTAATATTCATATTTTAAAATAAAGACTTTAACATTTAAAACCCATGTTGTCTGCGTTCTATGCTCTGGGGTGATTTTTCAAAACTTTGTGTTTCAGATTAAATGTTGGGGACTTGTAGGTAAATATTAACCAATATAAGCGTTACTTAATATTCATATTTTAAAATAAAGACTTTAACATTTAAAACCCATGTGACCTTAGTTTCCCTGTTTCTCGTTCCACACGCGTCCCCGTCTCTCATCCACATGCCCGTGAAACTGTTGTTTGCCATTTCCCACTCCTGCCAGATTCTGTTAGAAACACAAAAGGCTCTGAGAACAAACCCTCGGCGTATCGCCCATCATTCACAGACTGACATCTCTAATCAAGGTAATCATAGGTAATGTAGGGGAGCCCCATCTTACCCCAGAATCCCACTGTAGGCATTCCATCTAAATGACTGTTCATGTTGGGTGATGTTGTGAAACGGACAGAATTCATATTTATACCTGCAAAATAACCCAGGCACACACATATGTCAATGCAATGTGCATGACAAGACAACCAACATCCACATGAGGGTCATAGCAAAGCACCAGTGGGAATGTGATCACATGTAGGTATATGTGATATAACATACGTACGTTGACTCTGTGAGACTGAAGCACTTCCCAGCAAGCTGATGGAAATGCGCAGGGCCTTGAGGAAGACATCGGGTTGATACGAGTGAATTCAGTTGATCCACATAGAACATTGTCTGGTTAAACCTTTACCTTAAAAACATTTACTTAACAAAAAAAGGTTTAATTCATGTCAAACTATGTTACCAGCCACTGGAGATGGGGTCACTTTGGGCTGCAGTCTGCTTCCCTGAGCCAGGAGAGGGTTGTTCAGCCTGAGCACAGAGGAGCAGTGAGGGCTATGACGTCACAGAGGAGCAGTGAGGGCTATGACGTCACAGAGGAGCAGTGAGGGCTATGACATCACAGAGGAGCAGTGAGGGCTATGACATCACAGAGGAGCAGTGAGGGCTATGACATCACAGAGGAGCAGTGAGGGCTATGACATCACAGAGGAGCAGTGAGGGCTATGATGTCACAGAGGAGCAGTGAGGGCTATGACATCACAGAGGAGCAGTGAGGGCTATGATGTCACAGAGGAGCAGTGAGGGCTATGACATCACAGAGGAGCAGTGAGGGCTATGACATCACAGAGGAGCAGTGAGGGCTATGACATCACAGAGGAGCAGTGAGGGCTATGACATCACAGAGGAGCAGTGAGGGCTATGACATCACAGAGGAGCAGTGAGGGCTATGACATCACAGAGGAGCAGTGAGGGCTATGACATCACAGAGGAGCAGTGAGGGCTATGACATCACAGAGGAGCAGTGAGGGCTATGACGTCACAGAGGAGCAGTGAGGGCTATGATGTCACAGAGGAGCAGTGAGGGCTATGATGTCAACAAGCTGCACACTGGGGAGAATCATCTTCCTAACGTACCCGAATGTGTTGGGCTCCTCCACGATCTTCATTTTACCAGCGAATCCATGATTTACTGTAAAAGTAATCATGAGACTTAAATTAATTAACAAACACCAACAGCACAAGATCATCCTGCGCGTAGTTTCTGGTACTTCTGACATAAACAAACAGACTGAATGTAGTTTCTGGTACTTCTGACATAAACAAACAGACTGAATGTAGTTTCTGGTACTTCTGACATAAACAAACAGACTGAATGTAGTTTCTGGTACTTCTGACATAAACAAACAGACTGTAGTTTTTGGTACTTCTGACATAAACAGACTGAATGTAGTTTCTGGTACTTCTGACATAAACAAACAGACTGAATGTAGTTTCTGGTTCTTCTGACATAAACAAACAGACTGAAGGAGTTTCTCACCGAGCAGAGACGCGCAGACCAGCCTCAGGACGCCATGCAGGCCGCTGGAGAAACAGCGCATCGTGTCTTCTGGTGATGAAACGTGACGTAGTCTTCTTCTTCTTCTTCTTGTTAAACGTGCTTTCTTCTTCTTCTTCGTCTTCTTCTTCTTCTTGTTAAACGTGCTTTCTTCTTCTTCTTCTTCTTCTTCGTCTTCTTCTTCTTCTTGTTAAACGTGTTGTCGTCTTCTTCTTCTTCTTGTTAAACGTGCTGTCTTCTTCTTCTTCGTCTTCTTCTTCTTGTTAAACGTGTTGTCGTCTTCTTCTTCTTCTTCTTCGTGTTAAACGTGCTGTCTTCTTCTTCTTCTTGTTAAACGTGCTGTCTTCTTCTTCTTCTTGTTAAACGTGCTGTCTTCTTCTTCTTCTTCTTCTTGTTAAACGTGCTGTCTTCTTCTTCTTCTTCTTGTTAAACGTTGTGTCTTCTTCTTCTTCTTGTTAAACGTGCTGTCTTCTTCTTCTTCTTCTTCTTGTTGTTAAACGTGCTGTCTTCTTCTTCTTCTTGTTAAACGTGCTGTCTTCTTCTTCTTCTTGTTAAACGTGCTGTCTTCTTCTTCTTCTTCTTGTTAAACGTGCTGTCTTCTTCTTCTTCTTGTTAAACGTGCTGTCTTCTTCTTCTTCTTCTTCTTCTTGTTAAACGTGCTGTCTTCTTCTTCTTCTTGTTAAACGTTGTGTCTTCTTCTTCTTCTTGTTAAACGTGCTGTCTTCTTCTTCTTCTTGTTAAACGTTGTGTCTTCTTCTTCTTCTTGTTAAACGTGCTGTCTTCTTCTTCTCGATACATTTCCTGCTTTGCTGCTCGATTGTCAGATGACAAGGTCACGTGATGAAAATACGATTTGAGCATGCGCAGTTGACGTCAGGGTCTCCGCGCTTTCCACGAGCCATAGCCGATTACACGAGTTTAAATAGTGTTAACATGAGTGAGTGGTCCAAGCAGAGTAATGCCAGTTGTATCGTGGCAAACTATTTGAACTATTGAATGTTTACCCGCAGATAAAATACGGAACGTGTACATTTAGCGAGCTGCATTAGACACACTGGTGTTGGTGTGTGTGTGGTATAGCTAGCTTAGCGAACGTCAGAGCAACACAGGTGAACATGCAGGTTCGTTTTTAGCAGCTGAAATCTGAACATCGCTACCTGTCCGCTGGCTGCAGCATGGGGAAGAAGAAACAGGGCTCCTCTGTGCGCAACAAGGGCAAAGAGAAGAGGCACAAGATGAAGAGCTTAGAGGCCTTCACAGAGGAGATGCACACTGCTTTTGAAGGTAATCATGAATGGACTGATTAAAGTCACAATGATGTTCGATAATGTCCTAATCATGCTACTGTTTGGTGCTTGCCTCATATGTTGCGGGCTACATGGCTTAAGATTTCACAAAAGACAATGTCTCCTTAAGGCTCTAATTTATACAAACTAATGCAATGATTAAAACAAATGTTATTTTAAAATCTGTCCATTTAAAATATGAAGTTAATGTCAATTATTTATTGAAAAAATGTGCAAGCAATGAGAAGCGTGCGTGAGAGTGTTCACATTCACATCATTAATGTCCCTGTTTTCCAGCCAGTGTTCACCTGGAGGAGGGAGCAGAGGCCCCCCAGGTGAAGATGCCTTGCCCCCTTGCCATGTGGGACTTGGGTCACTGTGACCCCAAACGCTGTACTGGCAGGAAGTTGGTCCGCAAGGGCTTCATACGCAGCCTGCGCCTCAATCAGAGATTTAATGGACTCATACTGAGTCCCATGGGCACAAAGTACGTGACTCCAGCTGACAGGTGTGCACTTTTATATCATTCTAACACCTGATGATTCATAACGGACTCATCAATCGAGACGTATATCAGCTAGTTGTCAGTTTTTATTTAGAATAATCGGTTCAGTCTATGGAGTTTGATCTTGAGAAGCTTTCTGTCTGATCAGCAGCTGAAAACACTTTGTATTATGAAATGAATAATATTTTAACATTTTTAATTCTGTCAAACTTATTCATGTTTATTGTTTGCTGCTTTTTATTTTATAGCAAACTGAAATGGTTAATTGATTTTCCCCAAAGAATTAGTTTGAATCTTTGTGTTCAATCTGTCTTTGTGATCAAATGATGGACATTGTCTTTAAAACGTTAAACACAGAGAGCTTGTGGCTCAAAGCGGTTTGGCGGTGATCGATTGTTCCTGGGCGCGGCTGCAGGAGACGCCCTTCAGCAAGATGCTGGGCAGTCATCCCAGGCTCCTGCCCTTCCTCGTAGCCGCAAACCCCGTCAACTACGGCAAGCCCTGCAAGCTGTCCTGTGTTGAGGCTCTGGCCGCCACATTCTGCATCGTGGGTAAGACCTTCAGTTATTCAGGAATGATCTATTATCTGTTGGCTTTGGGACTGTTTCTCATATCTTGTTCCAAGTTATGTCAGTAAAACTAACGCGCTGTCTGATTCTGCAGGCTTTAAAGAACTAGCAATGCTCTTGTTGAATAAGTTCAAGTGGGGGACAGGGTTCCTGGACCTCAATAAAGTTCTGCTGGACCAATATGCCGGATGTCAGTCAGAGGAAGAGATGCTCTCCGTAGAAAAGGAATATCTCACGTCTAAACCAGAGGAGGAGGAGTTCGGTAAAATGGGGGATAAATACATATACTGGGGGCGTTTCAGTGTTTACCGACATATTTGTGCAGCAGAGATGTTTGGAGTCATTTCCGTTTTAGTCCCACATATGTCCTTATTTTAGTCTTGGTTCGGCTTCATGTTCAAGTTTTATCCTCAAATAGATTATATCTGTTAAACTTTACTTAGGCAAAGCTCTACTAAATAGAGTTTTGGAAAACTGGGCTAAAGTATCATGATTCAGTCGTGTTGGCAGTGATTCATAGGTCTGGAACCAGGCTCATTGTTTCTAGCATGTCTGGAAATGGCCCCGAATGCAGAGAAGGATGCATTTGGTTGCTGAGTTGATAACCCGAATTGTTGAAGCTTTTTCTCAACAAATGCTAATTATCTACTTTATTCACAGATCCATTTGATGTTGACTCTGGAGTAACATGTGGGAATCCCAACAGACGTCTGTGGTAAGCATGTAATATTGCTCATGAGGACATTTATTATGCAACCGCTATCAAATTCCTTGTATGTGAATATACTGAGAGGGAGGTAATCACTCAGACACTTTGCAAAGCTTGTAGTGACAAAATTAAGTGTCATTTTACTGCTGCTTTTTTTCAAATCCTACATTTATTATTATTTAGTATGTCACTTTATACAACTTTTAAATTTGCAACTGAAAAAAGTATGTCAACATTGTTTAGAAAATACAACATATTCTTAAACACATCTGTACATCAGTTTATTTCCTTGGGTGTGGTAACTAAGTTCTTTAAACTGTATTTCTGTATTTAGTGCACCTGAAGAAGAGGATTCGAGTGAGGATACGGACACCTCGGAGGAAGTGGTAGAGGAGGAAGAAGAAGAGGAGGAGGAAGTGGTGGAGGAGGAAGAGGAAAAAGAAACAGATGGCAACATTAAAACAAGAGCAGTATCACATCATGAAGAGGAAGAGGCTGGAACAAAGTCATCACAATAAAGCATTGTTTCACCTATGGATTTGTTTTGACATTTGTTCAACACTCCTGACTCATAATAACCTGGAGGCTGAGAGGCTGAGCAGTTTTGTACAAGGATCCCAAAAAGAGAGAAATGTATAGAATCAATTATTCGTGTATCTTCGTGTAAACGCAGACTAAATGCACGGATCATTGCAGCCTTCTGACTGCGTGGTGGCTGCAGCTCGACGCGCTGGGATGGACGCGGACTTCTGGGCTTCTGCACACCAAGTTGAAGCAGCCTGAGGAGTTGAACTGGTTGAGAGGAGAAACCTCCGCGATGCGCCGGAGAGATCTGCAACAGACCGGCGCAAACCAACAGTTGTAGGCAGGTTGACTGCGGCGTCTGATATGTAGAGTGCGCCATGTGACGGTGAGTTCAGCGGGTTGTGGAGGGGCGGGCGCAGCGGGACTCCGCCGCTGTCCTGCGGTAACATTGTTGTGGAACGACGTCACAGCTCGAAAATGAAGGCGCAGAGGCAGCCATTACTGGAGCTGCTCTAATTATTTTATTCCAAATAAATACTCGTGGAAAACTCCCATGGCAAGAGCTACAAGTCAGCTGGTAAGTTGTGCGACTCTAGAGGAACCGGGGCTCGAAGCCGCTGCTCGCGGCGGCACAACAACCCGCTCCGTGCGGCCTTCAGCGGGGAGCTGCTCGGGACGACTGGCTAGCGACGTTAGCTCAATGCTAACCAACACCGACTGTCTGCTGCGGGACACGGGCCTGGCTCACACCTGGCTCACACCTGGCTCGCTTCGTTACCACCTGTGTTTTTACTCCGTGCTGGTGTCGCGCTCTGGCCGCTCGGTGGTAGTTTATCGGACGTTAGCCCGGGGCCGCGGTCGGTTATCTGTTAGCTAAACATGTTCGCGCTTTCGGGCGAAGCTGCTGCTAGCTAACACGCTAACAGGATCTTGATTGCGTCCCACCTTCTGGCCGGACAACAGCTGCTTAAGGTGAACACTTTGGACTTCCACTGTCAGCCGTTCGCTTGGCATGTTCCACATTAGCGCCGTGTGGCGCGCGGGGGAAGCGGCCTGGTGTTGTGACGTTACCTGGCTAACGAGCTAATGGCTGCTGGCGTTGAGTTCATAACTGTCAGCTTCTCTTCGGCTGGCAGCGGCGGCGAACCAGAGCTCGCTAGCGGGCGGTGGTTGGTCATGAAGTACCCCGGGCCTGGCCCCTCGGGGCGGGTGAGCGCATGTTCCATCACGGCCGACCAGCAGCGGCTCGCGGTAGCTCGGCGGCCACAAGGCAGCGAGTCCGGGGAGAAGCTGCAGCCACACCTTGGTCTGAATGAGTGAACTGGTCGAGCTCCCGACGGTAGAGACGTCAGGTGAAGAGACGGTAGAGACGTCAGGTGAAGAGACGGTAGAGACGTCAGGTGAAGAGACGGTAGAGACGTCAGGTGAAGAGAGGACGTAGAGACGTCAGGTGAAGAGACGGTAGAGACGTCAGGTGAAGAGCTCCCCGACGGTAGAGACGTCAGGTGAAGAGACGGTAGAGACGTCAGGTGAAGAGACGGTAGAGACGTCAGGTGAAGAGCTCCCCGACGGTAGAGACGTCAGGTGAACATCAGACCCTGGGTTCAGTCATGATGAGCAGCCCGTCGCGGCTCGTTATCTCGGGTCCTCCAGCAGTTCTTCTGTGTTTTGTTCTGGTTGGTGTGGTCCACTTCCTCTGGGTTGGTCCTGTGGACAGAAGTGTCGTACAGGTAGTAAGAACGTCACATGAAGACAGGGACTTTGACTTTTCACAACTTGAACCCCGGAGGGAGAGACCACCAGAAGAGCTCCAGTATCCACTTCATGGCCTGATTGATATCTACACTTCTCAAGGGTCTCACTAGAAATTGTATATTTAAAATATCCTACCAACAGTGTTGGCAATTAAATTCACCACCGTGTGAACCAGGTCATATGTAGTTTTATTTACACAAACTGCCAATTGGTCGTTTGTATTGGTTTTATTATACAATTTGAACTACAATAAAATCGGACAAATGTATTATATTAATTTTCTTCTTACACTATATACTTCTAAAGTGGTCTATCACTCTTGTGTTATCCTATCCATGGTATTCAGGTGTAATTACCGCACTCTCATAGCAGGCCGTTGTGAAATCCTTTTGCTCGCAGAATGATGGTGAAAATATTTGAAATTCCAATTCACAAGACGGTTCAAAGTGCTGAAGAGAGGCTTCAAACACAGATGTTCCTTATGCAGGGTTTTTCCTGGGTCAAAATGGGTCCTCGGTGCTCCCCAAAAAGAAAATGTGCGCTATGCGAGCACGGTCTGTGTTGCCGTTTCACCATAATTAGCAGACATCTGTCTTTTTTTTTCCCCCCATAAATTATGGAAGCAATGCTTGAGGAAATCATTTTGCTAAAATAGATAGGCTAATAGATTGACAATTAGAGATGCACCGATCAGGTTTTTTGGTGCCGATCACTGAAATCAGTATCTGCCGATCCGATAATACCGATCACGGTGTTGATTGAAGCATTCTATTTATTGTGTAGCATTATTGCCTTGGACTATGAGGAAATACATATATAAAGCACCTCAAACATTAAAGAAATTACAGATTTCTTTAAACTTTTAGGACTTTTACTTTGAAAAATTTCCAAATTGATACATTTAAATTGTTTGATTGCTATTGTAGGGGATTTCAGATATGTTAGCATAATTTAAGCTAAATCTCAGAAACGATCTCTAAAGATACCAAATCAGTTCATTGTTTACTTTTATATGTTCGTGTATGATTTGTCGACATCTTATTTTGACAAACGGATGTTGTTTCACGTGGTTCTTTCCGCTAACTTTGCAAAACCGGATGTTGTCACATAAATCCTTCCGCTAACGTTATCAAACCCTCGCGCGCTCCCGATCGAATGCGTTTACCGTCAACATCAGTCTCTAGGGGCAGACATGTGAGAGTCGGCTGAGTCGACCCAGAGATTCAACTCGGGGGACGGGGACGCCGCTCGGTGCTGAGGATCCCCTCTGACCTCTGACCTCTCACTCTGCGGCCCTCGCCGGGCGCATCGTCTCCATTGCGCCGCGATTGAAACGTCTCTGATAGTTTTTCTCGCAGATGTTACGTCATCTGATCGGCCAAGGTTGATACGCCGTTTTGAGAGCGCCGAAAAAACCCGATAATGGGAATATTGGCCGATATGGATCGGCGCCGATCAGATCGGTGCATCCCTATATAGTCCAGGTGTATTGGTGCACGTCGGGCTGTTGAGTGACCAGCAGCTGGCCGCTCTGTCCATTCACCTCACAGTTGCGTATTGACCAGACAAGAAGACACGCTTATTAACTCGATTACTATTGATCCAAACAGAACGAGGGTTCGGCTGTAGCCGACTTGAAACATACTATTGAGAACATATTCGCTGACATGCACGTGATGAACACGTTTTTTTTTTTTTTTTTTTTTTTTCCCCATCGCTGACTTTTTTTGTCATAGGCGCTCGGGAAAACGGCGTAGGCGCGTGCCCAAATGTTCTCTATGCAGGAAAAACCCTGCTTATGGAAGTGATCTTGAATGTTGTTATATTGTAATGTCTTGGTCCCATAATTCATGTGGTTGCTAGATAGAATAGCCTCAGCTTGCCAGCAGAGTGTCAGTCATCATGAAGGGATGCATCATTAGCTGTGTGTTAAAAGGTGCAATCTTACATTCAAGAGAACATCTACCATTTGAACTACATTATGACATGTCTTTTTGTAACACAAACTACAACTGCATCTCCCTGCTGACTTGTATCTTCTCAATGTTCCCTCTCCTCCTCCAGTATGATGTTGTGCCCATTCAGCCCAGCGTTGTCATCTGTTCCCGCTCGCATCCATCAATGGTAAGAAACCAGCCTGACTCCTGCTCGCCACTTGCTATCCCAGGCGCCAGCAGTAGCCACTGTCCCGGCATGGAGGGCTCCGCCTCAGAGGCCCGTGCTGTGGGGGCGTCTGCCAGCAGCCAGAGCGCAGACCTCCGCACGCAGCCGGCTGCTCAGGCCTCGCAGCCACGCAAGAAGAAGCCAGAGGACTTCAGATTTGGCAAGATCCTGGGAGAGGGCTCCTTCTCGACGGTATGTAACTTGCATTGCACTCGTACATTACATGTGCGTGGTTATTGCTCTATGCTAGCATTATTTAGACTACTGTACTTGGATGATACATCCTCATTTCATTTGAGGGGAATTGACAAAACAAGTTGCAAGATTCAGTTCTTTGATCCTCAGGTCGTCCTGGCAAGAGAGCAGTTAACGGGTAAAGAATATGCAAGTAAGTGACAATGAGCTTTGAGGTGAACGATGCCACGGACACTTCTTACCGAGATGGAAAAGTTGCTTGGTTTGTTTTGAAGATTTTATCCTGAAGTTGTCTTTTCTCTCCGCCAGTTAAGATTTTAGAGAAGCGCCATATTGTGAAGGCGAACAAAGCCCAGTACGTGAAAAGAGAACGGGATTTGATGTCGAATCTAGAACACCCATTCTTCGTCAAGCTCTACTTCACATTTCAAGATGATGAGAAGTTGTGTATCCTTCTAATACTTGTGTCAGGCCATGTGGTATATGCACACATTACCTCTTGTTTGATTGTCAGTGTCAAAACAAATCTTTTCACAATTGAATTCTAATAACCGGTCTACCTTAACTAGCTTTTCTTAGATTTCGGCCTCAGCTATGCCAAGAACGGCGAGCTCCTGAAATACATTCGCAAAATTGGTTCTTTTGATGAGACCTGTACTAGATTCTATTCAGCTGAAATAGTGTGTGCTCTTGAATACTTACACAATAAGGGGATAATACACAGGTAAGACTTACCGTTTGCTTTCTTTGACGAATCATTTTCAAATCCTGTTAAGTGATTGTTTCCGCATCAGTTACAACAGGTTTGTCTCATTTCAGAGATCTGAAACCAGAGAATATTCTTCTGAGTGAAGACATGCACATCCAGATAACAGATTTTGGGACGGCAAAACAGTTATCATCAGACAGTAAACAAGGTATACAAATCCTGATTTTACTTAACCATAGAGTATTAAAATTGTGTTAGTTCCTTTTTAATTCATCACTGTGAGCAATGTGAAGTTATTCAAGTCTTCTTACCATTTATTTCCACCCTCTGGCAGCGAGAGCAAACTCCTTTGTCGGAACAGCACAGTATGTGTCTCCAGAGCTGCTAACGGAGAAATCTGCCTGCAAGAGGTATGACGGCATCACGCACATGTAGATGTGCTCATCATTGTTCTGTTTTAATGTCAGATTAATGACATCATCACATTTGGATTTTTATTTCTGTATCTGTTTTACTTCTTTAGCTCTGACCTCTGGGCCCTGGGATGTATAACCTATCAGCTGGTGGCTGGTTTACCACCTTTCAGAGCTGGGTGAGTACCAAGTTGAAGTTAATTGTCATTATTTTCATTGATTGATTTTATCACTGAACTTTAACGCTCGAACCCTCTTGGCCAAGTTATATTACTCTAGCAAACAACATTTCCCTAACAGTCCCTGTTTTTTTGTCCTTTTCCACTTGTGTTTCATATTTTGCAGAAATGAGTACCTAATATTCCAGAAGATAATAAAGCTGGAGTATGAATTCCCCGAGAAATTCTTCCCCAAAGCCAAGGATCTTGTCAAACAGCTTTTGGTAAGTCGTCAACAACCACGATTCATATACGTGAGATGCAATGAAATGTTACTGGTATCCATAGGGACTCTTTTATAAGTTCAGGGTCAGCTGGTGTTGGTTATTTACAGAATGTAAATGCATATCACATCTGGTTTCTTTCTTCTCTCAGTCACTGGACCCTTCCAAGCGGCTTGGGTGTGAAGAGATGGGAGGGTACGACCCGTTGAGGCAGCACCCCTTCTTCGACACGATCTCCTGGAGTGACCTCCACCTACAGACACCCCCCAAGCTCACCCCCTACTTGCCGGCCATGTCTGAGGATGATGAGGACTGCTATGGAAACGTAAGACATTTTATTACAGTCCAGGTCCCTCCATTTCTTTTTTATTGTTAATGGGAAAACGTATGTGTGATGCCTTGTTTTAATGTCTATTCCCCCGAACCCTGAACAAACCTCAAATCTTCAGCCAAACATCACTATAACTTTTCTTATTCGTATCGTTTCTGAACAGTACGATGACCTCCTGAGCCAGTTCAGCAACATGCAGGTGGCCCAGTCCAGCTCGTCACACTCCCTGTCGCCACATGAGTCCACCCCCCCGCAGAGGTCCAGCAGCAACATTGAGCAGTACATCCATGACCTGGACAATAACTCCTTTGAACTGGACCTGCAGTTCACTGAAGAAGAGAAGCAGCTCCTGCTGGACAAACAGACCACTGGAAACCTCTGGTAAACCCCATGCCCGTGTGTCGTCAACCTGTTTACCTGTGTGTTTAGTGCTGTTCATTGCTTGATGTGAATCTAAATCTTTCCTGGATTCAAGTCGTGTTCATCAAGAAGAAAAAACGGTTGTCAGTAATCTGATGTTTCTTTTCGACACAGGCACCAGTTTGTGGAGAACAACCTGATTCTGAAGATGGGCCCAGTGGACAAAAGGAAGGTGGGTGAATCCTAGGCCATGTAAGATTATACTTACTTTAGGTGAAGATGTTGTCTGCCTGCTAGACTATTCAGGGACTGCGTGTTAGATGTTTGTAGTCAAATGGAAACAGGTTTTCCAGTTAAGTTCGGCTCAGCATAAATTAAGTCCCCACCCATGGTATTTCTCTGACTGATGATATGTAGGAAGTAGAGGGGAACTCAGTGCTGTGCTCAGGAAAGCCTCGCAGCCCATTCTGCCGGTGAACTCATGTCTCGAGACGCGTGGCATTCCATTGCAGGGTCTGTTTGCTCGACGGAGACAGCTGCTTCTCACTGAAGGACCACACCTGTACTACGTGGATCCTGTAAACAAGGTCCTGAAAGGGGAGATTCCCTGGTCCCTCGAGCTACGCCCTGAGGCGAAGAATTTCAAAACCTTCTTTGTTCATACGGTAAATGACTATTTATTTTGTATGTCCGTCCAGTACATCTCTCTCTAGCAGTACGTTGATACTTCACTCCTCTGTGGTTTACTTTTTGAACTGTTTTTTTTCATCTCTGTGATTCTTGCAGCCTAACCGAACATACTATTTGATGGACCCCAGCGGGAATGCTGACAGATGGTGCAAGAAGATCCATGAAGTGTGGAAAAAGATCTATCACAGGCACCAAAACCCTGGCCTATAGGAGCACAGTTCCTCCTGTGGCCACTCCTGTTCAGCTCTGAGGCCAATCACTGAGCAGAGTAACACCCTCTTTAGTGCCCTTCATCACCGCAATGTAAACAAACTCTTAGAGACGCTGGCATCTAGACCTTGTTTGTTTTCCTGAGTAGAACCATGGGAAAAATACAACTTTGGATTCAGGGTTGCTTTGCTTGTTCTTTGTGCTCTCTGTGAGGCTTCTATTGCATTTTTCCATGTATGGATGATAAGACTGCCACCACGCACATCTGCTTTTTGTACATTCTGCAGGGGGGGAAGAGAGGGGCCAGTGTGTCCTCTAGAGGGACACAAGCTTAGCTACCGCTAGGACTATCTCAAATGCAAGGACTGGTTTCCTGCTCCAATGATACCATAACACAAAATCTAGCTTTTGTGAACCAGAGCCTATCCTGATATCTTAATTAAACCATATCCTATTCCTACATTGTATGTGCAAGCTGTAGTCAGGCCCCACGTCTAGAGCATAATACTCCATGGTTGTAACAGATACTGTAAGCTGACTCACTCTCACATGTTTACCAAACTCAAATCCTATATATATATTTTTGTCAGAGCCCAAGTGTTCCCATGGTATTTGAGTTGTTTTTTAGTCTCTTGGAACTTGCTTATTGCAGTCAAATGAAGGTCTCGATGGAACCAAGCAGAGGGCCGGACTGCAGTGAGACAAGAATCGGTCTCCATACAAGTGTGAGCCTTCCGTAGCCGTTACTTGGGATGTATTGCTTTGGGGGCGGGTACACATGCCACTAGCTTGTACTTCCTAATCATAACTTGCTTCTCTTTCCTGCATGGACAGTTGTGTAGCTCAGCCTGGTCTGCTTCTCTCTCCCAGGGCACTGGAGATATAGTTTATTCAAGTTTAAAAGTGGGTATTTTTGACTGCATTGGTAACCATAGCGTATTTTATTGGATGATTTGGCTGTTCTGTACCATTCACTGGCTATTTCTTTGTGATGTGAATTCTGCAACTTCTTTTTCGGTGGGATCGTCGGCTCATCTTTAGTACGTCCTCTTGAAAACTAAATCGAATGTGCTGACTGGCCCATGCTGAACAGAAAACCTTCATCAACAGTGATACGCACACATGCTATCATCCTCCGACACAATCACAGTTACGCCGCTGTCCCGGGACGAGAGGGCAGGGCTGCCTCATCGGGCGCATTGGCCCATTTTGTTTTCATTCTGACGTTTGGCCCAATAGAAATTAAAGCGACTGATTTAACTTGTGCTCTTGTTTTAGCAATATGTATTATCATAATGCTTTTAATTTTTGACCTATTACCTAAAGGTCCTTTCCAAAGGTCCTCTTCCTTCAGCTGAGTCTGTGTGTGACTGGAGTGTAGGTGAATAGGACCCTCTGGCCCAGGGGCCCGGGGCTCAATGTGGTTGGATGTCAGTTAAAAGATATCTATCTGATCCAAATAACCGATGAAATTGCTGTATCTGTCTATAAAGTCGAGGAAGCACTAGAGTAGTGTTTTCTTCTAGTTAGAAAAATTGTTTGAATCAAGTCGATGGCAGTCGGTTACATTGTGTATGGAATACTCTACCTGGCTTGTAACTGACTAGAACTGTGATGTACAGATGATGTATTATTAAAATCTGAAGCAAGTAATACAATGATATTAGGATACAGTTTTTGTATTTTTATTCTTGTATAAGGTTATTTGATGGCTATTGTTTAGCCTCTAGTTCATTCTGTGTTATTTAAATTCTAATATATGAATCATTTGGATTGAAGTCATGTTCAGGGGCCATGTTGTGTATGTATTGAGATGTAAAGCCTTTGAATGTGAATAATTATTGTAAACTATAATATTTTACAGCTTTTTTCTTACTATATCATACATTTTCTATTTGCTCAGTGATTTAATCATATTCTGATAATTTAATGAATCTGTTCATTCTCTCTCTGATTATTTGTGCGCTAGGTCAGTAGATGTCGAATGATGAATTTTCCATTTAATGCTTGGTAGTCCAGTAATTAAAGCATGTAGGGATTTAGGCATACCAATAACGCCGTGTGTCCTGTCTTCTGTTACCGCAGCCGTGAACGCAGCAGCAGCCGCTGGCATCGCACATATGCAACGTGTAATTAAAGTACCGGCCGTTATCAGCGCTCTTGTGTCGTGGAAGTTACTTCAACCAGGGAGAAAACGTCACTGTGAGCCGCCTGTCTCCGTCACAACCACACACGACCGTGACCTCTGGCGCCTCCAGGCTTTACGGCACCAGGAGGTCATTTGCTCCACGTCGAGGCGTCGCTGGTCCAACCAGAGAGCACCTCTTCTCCGGGGTTACACCACGGCGTGTCCGCGAGGAGGAGGAGGAGGAGGAGGAGCAGCAGCCTGCTTTGCATGAGTGGTGGACTCCCCTCGCCAGCGGCTGCAGCTCAGAGTTCCTGCGCGCCGCCGCACAGCAGCTGCAGCTCGAGGGCGGAGGACACGCAGAGGGATGGCCGAGAGCAGCCCCGAGACCAGCGGCTCCGCGCACCGGTGGTGTGCGACCCCTCCCCCGGCGGAGAGGCACGTCTCCACCGGGGTCGGGGCGTCCAAGTGGATCCGACTCAATGTCGGCGGGACGTATTTTTTAACGACGAGACAGACGCTGTGTCGAGACCCCAAATCATTTCTGTACCGACTGAGCCAAGCGGACCCCGAGCTCGACTCCGACAAGGTACATGCTCCGCTAGCTAGAGCTAGCTAGAGCTAGCTCCAGCCCTTGTTAACGGGTCTACATGTCTCTCTGTCCGCGGGCTGTGTTGTTGAGCAGCTGCGGGGCGGCTGTCGGTGTGGACCGGCTCGCTTAAAGAGGAACCCCGCTGGGTAGAAACCAGGGTTTATTTCACACTTTATTTCACACTTTATGCTAACTCCCATTAATGTGGCTAACTAGCATTAGCACACGACGCTAGCTAGCTAAGTAGCGTTAGATTCCGACACTCCCCACAGGACACTCGGTCTGTGTGTCGCTGGTGAAACGTGTCGCTGTGTTATCGTCCCGCACAGGTGATGTTTACTTGTTTACTTTACAACAGTGCAGGTTGAAATGAAGCTTTACAGACAACATCAAGTCGCCAGGAGGTCCGTTGGAAACTTTCCCCCCTCAGTCTGAGGTGCTCCGAGGGGTCAACCGATCATTCTCCATTATTGACCAAACTATTGATATCTATTAAATACTCTGAACCTTTCTGTAGATGGTGTAGCCAGATTGTGTGTGCAACTATATAACATTTAAATGAAAACTATCAGATGTTTAAATAAATGTATAACATGGAGTCATTTAAGTAAAATGTTAGATGACATAATATTCCAATAGCACACATTTCTATTGTACAGAAACGCGAATCAATCAATAGCTCGTTTCTTGCCCAGCCAGTGGCTGTAATGTCTCCACGGTGCATGCTATACCGGACACATGGTCTCACGTTACACATCTGGGCTTTATTGCTCGATCAGTTTGATTTCCTCTCTCGAGGTAAATTCCTGGGCTCATTTTATGTGCAGTGCTCTGTGCTGGTGGCTTCCCTCATGAGCACACAGAGCAGCGAGGTGCAGCTGAGAGATGAGGGCTGAGGGATGAAAGATGAGGGATGAAAGATGGGACATGAGAGATGAGACATGAGGGATGGGACATGAGAGATGAGGGCTGAGACATGAGGGATGAGAGATGAGGGCTGAGACATGAGGGATGGGACATGAGAGATGAGGGATGGGACATGAGAGATGAGAGATGGGACATGAGGGATGAAAGATGAGGGATGAGAGATGGGACATGAGAGATGAGGGATGGGGGCTGAGAGATGAGAGATGAGGGATGAGAGATGAGGGATGGGACATGAGAGATGAGGGATGAAAGATGATGGCTGAGGGATGGGACATGAGAGATGAGGGATGGGACATGAGAGATGAGGGCTGAGACATGAGAGATGGGACATGAGGGATGAAAGATGAGGGATGAGAGATGGGACATGAGGGATGGGGGCTGAGAGATGAGAGATGAGGGATGGGAGATGAGGGATGAAAGATGATGGCTGAGAGATGAGGGATGGGACATGAGAGATGAGAGATGGGACATGAGAGATGAGGGATGGGACATGAGAGATGGGACATGAGAGATGGGACATGAGAGATGAGGGATGGGACATGAGAGATGGGACATGAGAGATGGGACATGAGAGATGGGACATGAGAGATGGGACATGAGAGATGAGGGCTGAGACATGAGGGATGGGACATGAGGGATGAGAGATGGGACATGAGGGATGGGACATGAGGGATGAGAGATGGGACATGAGGGATGGGACATGAGGGATGAGAGATGGGACATGAGAGATGGGACATGAGGGATGAGAGATGAGGGATGGGACATGAGGGCTGAGAGATGGAAATGAGGGATGAGAGATGGGACATGAGGGATGGGACATGAGAGATGGGACATGAGGGATGAGAGATGGGACATGAGAGATGAGGGCTGAGAGATGAGGGCTGAGGGATGGGACATGAGGGATGAGAGATGAGGGCTGAGGGATGGGACATGAGGGCTGAGAGATGAGGGCTGAGGGATGGGACATGAGAGATGGGACATGAGAGATGAGGGCTGAGACATGAGGGCTGAGGGATGAGAGATGAGAGATATGGGATGGGACATGAGGGGTGAGAGGAGTGATGCAACATGAGGGATGAGGGATGAGAGATGAGAGCTGGCATGAAGTCCCTCATCTGCCTGAATGGCCTCAATTCTTTAGAAGCAGGCGTCCGTCAGCGTGAACAACGGTGTGAGGCTTTCAGCCTGTGGAACACAATGTGTCTGTATACATAGGATAATATGCTCTGTTTTTCGTCGTTCTATTTTACTGCCCCATTAGTCATTGTTTTCATCTACTTGCCCTCCTTTTTATCCTGAGCTGAGACCGGGGCTCATCTCGTATTGTCATGCAAATATCTTAATGCTTTTTTGTCAGTTCATCCTCCCATGAGCAACGGATCAGTCCATCTCAATCCTTTGTGATGAGTGTGCATCAGACTCTCACGCCATTACTGTACCTCTCAGCCTCATTATACTTAGCTTATAGTCAATAACGTGTTATTGGATATTATTTCACTTGCTTCTGTGTCTGATACAATTAGCATTGGCATGATTTCATCTCAGCAGCAACTGAGACAAGAAGGCCATCTTCCTCTTTGCATGTGAACAGGAAGGCAGCGGAGTAACGGATCGGTGAGGAGCTGTGCTTTTGTGTAAATGCAGTATTGTGTTCCCAGCCAAGGAGTCGAGTGGTCCGGGTCCCAGTCAGGCTGACGTGCTCCAGCAGGACGGTGGAGCAGAGCTGCATTATTCATGTCGACTGGAGCCTCGTGGTCGTTCACGGAGGAAGTTGAGGAAGTGCTGTCATGTGCATAGACATAACAGAACATACCCATTTAAATAGTGTACCCTAGTTTACTTCCTACTCATTGCTGTCGCATGAGAGATGTATTGTAAGAGGTTTGTAAAACTCTTAC